>NC_055974.1:5155209-5200209 GCF_018492685.1 Alosa sapidissima | reverse complement strand
ATGTGGCACACAAGTTAACATGCTGGCCAAAGGAACTTTAACTAGTAAACTAGTAGCTTCAATGTGACACTTACATGTAAACTAGTGAAGGCAGAACTGCTCACTAGTTAACTAGTGAAGACACAAATGCCTACTAGTTAACTAGTGTGGTCTAAAAAGTGTCACTAGTTTACTAGTGTGCACCAAAACTAGCCTGGCCTTGGCCTGTCTACGTACTTCCGGTCGATTTCTTTTCCCTACAGTACTCCGTCTGGAATAGGTTGATTCACGCTCGTTTACTTCGGCAGTTGGTCAGCCGACCAACCAGCGAACAGAGGGCATCCCTGAGAGCGATTACGTAACCAGGCATGGTGTTTCAATTACTACGTCCCCGCCCCTGAAGCAGATCGCTTGGAATACATCAACGTAGGGAGCGAAAAGGACTTATACTTATGAAATCTTTGAGCAAATGTAAATAATAGTTTAGCCTATTAACAGGAGTGTCATGAACGAAGTCACAGTGGAGTAGGATGTTATATCGTCAGCTAAACTTTAGTCATAGATTTTGTCACTTGAAATAGGCTACGAACGTACCCGAGTCAAACTGTAGTTTAGTAGGCTACATGGTCGGGTCAAAATCGCTATTTTTCAAACACTAAGAAGGCTCGACATAACTTGAAACTTTGATCGAAGCATCATCAGTGTCTCTACATATGAACTCGAGCATTAAGAACATTGTTCGTGTACACATAGTTTACTAAAAAGAAAGATTTTGGACAACTCGCTCCTTGCAAGATGGCAGCGAGCAGAAAAAACAAGTGAGCTGTTCAAAACCTCTCTTTTAGTAAACTCTGTGTACAGCAACAATGTTCTCAATGCTCGAGTTCATGTGTAGAGACACTGATGATACTTCTGTCAAAGTGTCATGTTGTGTCGAGCCTTCATATTTGAAAAATAGCAATTTTGACGCGATTGTATCAAAAAAGTAGTAGCCCTATAGAAATCCCATTCAAAAGGTCATTTCACCCGAAAACGACAACGCATACAAGCTTAAAAGTGCCGCTTTGGACGTACTTATGCATTTATATGAAAGTTTGACTTGGGTACATTCACAAAACACTATATGATGCATTTTGGCGAGAGTTACGCAGATGAAACGTGTAATTGTTTGCTGATAAGATGCACCCGTGCTTGTTATGGGCGTGCTGCAGAGAAACTTCTCTGTATGACGAAACGCCGGTTGTTAGTGATTGGTTCAAAGGAACTCCAATGATTTTAAACCTCAAACTGTGCCCTCCCACCCGTAAATAAACGAACGCCTATAGATCTAGGCCAGACTCTCTGCGAAGTCATAATGTTGAAGCTACCATACATGATCATCTTCAAAAACAGTCATGCTAAAACAAAATAAAAAAGTTATAGCCTTGAAGCTAATCTTCTTTCCACTTTTCCGACCTACGGTCAATCCATCGAAAACCTCTGAAATGATTAGTGCCGTTTCTTTTAAAATTAGGTTTACTTTTTTATTATTATTAGGTTGCCTCTGTGTAATGCTTTACCCTAACATACGGTCGTGTATGCTAGGTTTTGCTTATGAGTTACCGTCATAGACAGTAGTGGACTGAGCTTCTTATCCAAACAATACGGTTATCTCCCTACGGCGCGAAAGAGAGATTACATCAAAGCTAGCTTCCCTCCAACCGAACAAGCTAACCATTCTTCTTACGGGTAACCAACGTTACGGACGAGGTAGTGGAGTCTGTTTTGCCTTTGTAGTGTTTATGTGGATTATACAGAAGCTACAATATCGGCACAGGATATATGTTATATGAAGTTATGGTATTTCAAAAAAATCCTAGAATGAATGGGCTTCAACGGGAGTTAGCAGAGAGGTGGTCCCTCCAGCCTACGTCGATTCTTCTACTTCCGGGAATTCGCCTGCCCCCTTGGCGGGCACCTAAGTAAAGCCATGCCTATCATTTGTTTACCCATAGCAACGTGGTTGCTACCTGCTGTAGTACTCTCATTCACGTTTTAGACTCAATTGCGATATATAGTCGAGGGAGATGAAGCTCTGTTCGTTTGTATCTTTTATTACGTGACCATATTTTTGTATCTTAAAGAATCAGTTCTCTTGTTTTGGGATCAGTTCTCGTCATTCACCTTCGGGATTTGTTCTTTCTGACCGAATAAATCGCGAACTGCCCATGCCTAGTGGGTAGAAGACTCCTATAGATCACAGAAATATTCACGGGGGCATGGACGGTTTGCTAACCATTTTACTGCAGTGTAGCCGGTGGTAGAATCCAGCTTGTGCTATCAGCTAGCTAGCTAGTTCAAAGGTTTAAGTACTTAATGGGGAAATACAGGGCATTTTATGCCTCGACTAAGTTGATGTTTCCTATAAACAACCATTCATGTTCATAGAAACAACAAGGTCACTAAAACATAATATATTTCATACCTGTGTTGCAGCATGTAGGCTAATGTTAGCAGCATTATAATGACATTCTAATGTCTGAAAGGCTAATGATTAGCCTATCGGCTACCTGAAAAGTTAAGTGTTCAAACTAGCATTTACAGTGTTCTATTTGATGGTGTATTGGCCCTGACTAAGTTCGTGTGATATATAAACCACAATCCTTGTTGATACAAGTACCAATGTTCGTCTAGAAAGTTTTTATTCACATTAAGATTTTCGCCATAGGCAGTAAAAGACTCCGCCATCTTTGTCAATAATTTTCGCTGATAAAGTTTCAAACTATGATCTTAACAGCCTTTCCACCAATCAGAGGCATCACTGTGAGATTGTGGGATTGTTCAGGATTGTGGGTAATGAAGTACTTATCCAAGACATCGCGAATAAAAGACATTTATCTCAAAACGAGGTTAGTGCCCCGTGAACTTTTGGCGTCTATATGAGCATACACAATTGCTTAGTACAGCCGTAGCTGGTTTTGAGTCTACCATGTGCAGTTAAGTTTTTATGGCTTATACCCGAATTGTCAATGGAGAAATTGCATTGAATTCTTACTTCCGGAAACTCCTGTGGGCGGGACTGTGATGCTCTATAGAGCTGGTAAGTCCCGCCCCTTCCGCTATCCCTGCTGGACCTCTAGATTGAAAAATCGTTAATGCAAGTGAATGTGATAAAATAATTCTTTTCTGGTCCCGTTTGAATTTTGCCATGAATGTGAACATATGTTGTCTGTGAATTTTTAATATAAATTTTTGTGTAAAGAATGCTACAATTGAGCGGGTAGAAGTTTGATGCGGTTAAACTTTGTGTGAGAGCACTTTGTGGACTACAACTTTCCGCTAGACGACGGCTAACTAGTTTCCCATAACAACCATCAGTTGGTCGAGATGTAGAGGGTTATTAAGATCGACTTTGAACACAGTGAACCATACAACTTTACAATCACACTGTATTATAGTGTTAATGTGTTGAGTGAAGCTAGACATGTTTTGAATATTTTTGTTACCATGTGTGTTTATTCCTGCCGTTACAAAAACTAGCATCTCAGCTAATGTTAGCGATTAGCTCACGTCACAGGCGACATGTAGTCTTTCTCGTTATGTCTTTTCCACAACTGATAGCCGAAGAATCATATAATATACTGTCAAACTCGTAACATGAAAAATTATATTAAAAATTCACAGACAACATATGTTCACATTCATGGCACAATTCAAACGGGACCAGAAAATAATTATTTTCTCACATTCACTTGCATTGGCGATTTTTCAATCTAGAGGTCCACTGGGGGTTTAGCGGATGGGCGGGACTTACCAGCTCTATTGGGTATTATGTAAGAATCCCACCCAGTCTAAATGTAAATGTACTGTTCATAGCCTCGCGATCAGGTCCTGATGGGTGCCCCTAGTGGCTAAAGTGACACACTGCTCTGCAACGGTACTTCAGTATACCGGTAGATAGTAAAGCAGAGCCTGCAGTATGCAGTATCTCATATTCTGCCAAAATGGTTTTTAATAATAACAGAGAAACCCCATGCTTTAACAAGTGAGCTCTTAGTGATCAGAAGATTCAAGGGATCGATTTTAATATTATTCTTTGTTTATTGTTGCTAGGCAACCACAGACATAAATGTATCCATTCAGTCGCGCTTTTCTGATTAAAGGAGAATTCCGGTGTGATATTGACCTAAATTGTATTGAAACATGATACCGAGTGTGAACGTATGTCTCATAGCCCATCTCGGCTTGTCCCCTGCACTCCAAAATCTGGCGCTAGTTAGCCGATGCTACCAACAGCTTTTTCAATAGTGGTGCTTCGGCATCGGGCTAGCCATGCAAATAAATCACTGTTTTACACCCATTTACGAGGCTCAATGCATCTCCACACTTAATTGGTAGACTTCCGAGGGGCCTGACATTTAAAACGAGACATTGAGAACTTTGAAAAAGCACTGGTAGTTTACTTACAAGACGATTTATACAGACAGTATCTTCACGAAGTTTAGCGTAGCAGCCATCTTGAATTTAGTCACGATAAGTCGAGCAACGATTAAGAATGAACAGGTATGATAAGGCATCAGATTCCAAAAATAATTCAGTGGAAATGCATGGATTCCAGTTTCTTCCAGTAGCAGTGTTACGGCTGCATGTGTTCCCAGTGCTGTTTGTCCCTGTTCTCTCCCCTCTCTACCTCTGCTCAGGTGTGCTGCAGATAATTGCCTTGATTGGGAGCACCTGGCCCTGATTGATCAGGAGTTAAAGGCTACAGGATCCAGTTCCTGAGGAGAGGCTTTTGGTGTGGGGACTGCTGGCTGTCTTGCTGCCTCTCAGCCTGGGATTTTGTCTTGTCTTTTGATTTGGACTTTGTGTCATGTCTATGTAGTGTTTTGTTATGGATTATCTTCATGTAATAAATCCCACTGGTTGGGTACATTTTAAAAGGTTGTTCCTGTTATTAATTAGGATTTGGGGTCAGTGGTGGGTTTTGTTCACCCCTAAAGGGCCACGTAAAGGTGGGGTGTAACAAGCAGCAACTGGAATCCATGCCCTCGGAAGTCTACCAATGAAGTGTGGAGATACATTGAGCCTCGTAAATGGGTGTAAAACAGTGATTTATTTGCATTGCTAGCCCGATTCCGAAGCACCACTATTGAAAAAGCTGTTGGTAGCATCGGCTAACTAGCGCCAGATTTTGGAGTGCAGGGGACAAGCCGAGATGGGCTATGAGACATACGTTCACACTCGGTATCATGCTTCAATACACTTTAGGTCAATATCACACCGGAATTCTCCTTTAATAACTGAAAAACAAAAGATTGTACACATTAACTGCACATGGTTTCAAAAGTAATTAAAATGTATTAATTAAATTAAAAAAAAAACTTCATACACTTCTAAGGAATTGAACCCTGGTCTCCCACGTGATCTCCTGCTGCTTAACCACTTGAGCTAGTCTTGCCACATCAGCAATGCATCATCAATGTTCATGTTACTGAAACGTTTTGTTGTTAGGCAACCATATACAAATGCCTCCAGTTTTATCGCGATTTTCATACTAATAACTGAAAAACTAAAGATTGTAGACATTAACTGAACGAAGATTACAGCAATACACCACAACTTTGTCACTAGACATGTTATCAAAACATATTTTTATGCTCAAACGATCTTAGTTTATAGAAGTTTGCTCTTAGAACAGCCTGGATGAAGTCAGCCATGTTTTCTTGGTTTCTGAGTCCTAAATGGACCAATCAAAATCCTTGTTCCGCCTTCTTCATTTGCATGCAAGTGCGACATTGCGCACTAGTTAACTAGTGGCCAATGTTACGTCCCACTAGTTAACTAGTTGCACAAAATGCCCAAATGCCAGCCGTCCTCACTAGCTAACATGTAAGGTTCAAAATGCCCTCTATAAGCTAGTGAAAGGCATTATAATGCAGATATGCTCACTAGTTAACTAGTGAGCATGTCCTGTTCCATTACTAGTGAACTAGTAAGTCCTAACATGTCAACTAGTTAACTAGTGAAGACCAATTTGTCACTAGTTAACTAGTAAGGGTACTTTTTGCATTACTAGTGAACTAGATAGCTCCAAAAACAGCCACTAGTGTATGTCTTGTGAGCACTAGTTAACTAGTGAGCTGCCACACATGCAAACTAGTGAGACTTTAGTTAACTAGTGGACAAAAACGGTCAGCTTGTTTGTGTTTTTAGGTGTAACTAGTGAACAAAATATGCATGCCACTAGTTAACTAGTAAGGCCCACAACACCCTCACTAGTAAACTAGTGGGTATTTTGGCATTTACATGTTAACAAGTGACCATTTTAGCATCTCACTAGTTAACTAGTGGGGCTGAAATGGGCTTCACTAGTTAACTAGTGGGCATTTTGGGGCACACTAGTAAACTAGTGACACTTTTTGCACCTCACTAGTTAACTAGTCGAATGGAAATTGCCATCACTAATTCACTAGTGGGTGTTTTGGTGCACACTAGTAAACTAGTGACACTTTTTAGACCTCACTAGTTAACTAGTGGGCATTTGTGTCTTCACTAGTTAACTAGTGAGCAGTTCTGCCTTCACTAGTTTACATGTAAGTGTCACACTGAAGCCACTAGTTTACTAGCTAGAGTACCTTTGGCCAGCATGTTAACTTGTGTGCCACATGCAAATGTTGTGGGTGGGATTTTGTGAAATTCTGCCCTGTGATTGGTTGTCATGTTCTATTTGGACATAGGGAGCCAATAGAAAGCCTCAATTTCCAGAATTCTCCGCCTCCTAATTTGAATTCTGCGCCACTAGTTGACTAGTGTGAATTTTGTCTTGAACTAGTTTACTAGTATACATTTATGACCTCACTAGTTAACTAGTTTGGACAAATGATGCATCAACTAGTTAACTAGTGAGCCTACTGCCATCACCTAGCTAGCTAGTAAGCCATTTATGGTTCACTAGTTAACTAGTGACATTGACCTACTGCAACTAGTTAACTAGTGAGGTGTTTTGCCTTCACTAGTAAACATGTGCACGTTTTTGGCTGCCACTAGTTAACTAGTGAGACCCAAAAGCCTTCAACTAGCTGACTGGTATGCATTTTGGCCTTACTAGTAGACATTTCTGGCTCTCACTAGTTAACTAGTGAAGCTAAAATGTGTTCACTAGTTAACTAGTGAGCCTTTTGGCTCCCACTAGTTAACTAGTGTGCATATTTTGGCCCTCACTAGTTAACTAGTTCACACAAACATGGCTCACTAGTTAACTAGTTGACAAAAATGGCTTACATGTACATGACAATTATGCCTGATATCAAGATATCAGAATAAATGCTCAATCGGCTTGCCGTAATTATGGTTATTAGTAATAACATGGTTACCACGTCACTGCATTGTGCAGGGTCTATTAGTCATTGCACTTGATGGTATTTCCATGTAAATGAATGCTGGCAAGTAACAACAATTAAATAAAATCCATTGTAATAGTAGAAGAAGCCACTCGACAGGCAAAGGATTGTCATAGGCCAATATGCTAAGACTAAAGTGGATGAGCACCGTCCTCCATAAATACCCATGTTCTTGGCTAGGCTCGGCCTTATCATTCATTACAATTTCTCTCCGAAATTAACGGGGCTTTTCCGATGCCAGCCCTCCCACTCTGCATACATTTCTCTTCTTTCTACTTTCCATCTTGGTTCCTTCTGATCATCAATTACTCTGGAGCGCTTCATGTATTTACTTCAGTTTCCTGTTGGAACGGCAAAAGTGGGGCCGCTAGGTAAAGCCAAAAAGTATGAGCCGGAGGACGAGACGAAGGCTAAGTATCTCCATGAATCAATTTTTGCGTTAGCGCATTTGGCTGAGCGACTCCAGGCCTGTTAGTTATTTATGGCTGCAGACAGACTCGGTCCTGATGGAGCAAGAGTGTGTATAATAGAGGCCTTGGGCACCTACGCCTGTACGACTACTGGGGTGCCTTCTGCAGTGCCACTTCCAATGGAGCTTTCGCCACTGATACGAGTTAAGCTGCAAAGCTAACATCCCCTTGTCCTCACTGCACTTGAAGTGGGGTCATTCCAAACTGCACTCTTTCTCTCTGAGTCCCTCTGTGGTCGATAGTCAACCCAGTGGGACTGTAGTGGATAGTCTCTTCTAACTCTGTTCTCCCTTGCATCTGTTTTTGTTGCTCTGAAATAAGGAACAGGAAAAACAGAGGGCATACTAGCCCGTGTACTGAAATCAAGAAGCCTCTGTACAGATTAATGCTAGGCTGCCTCAGGCGCATCATGACTGGCATATGTTGCTTTTCTCATGGCTCTGTTCATTGTATGTTTGACCCAAGCCAATTGCGCTGAGATCTGACTTGCAACCCTACGGCCCTGCGGATGTAGCCGTAACATATATTTGCATTACATGTTCATTAGCAAGTGTGTGTGTGTGTGTGTGTGTGCACGCTGCGTGTTGATAGCTAGTGATGGATGCTAATGCATGCAGTCTCACTTGACACGGGCCGCGGCAAATGTGGCAGCGACCAGGCTGAGGTTAAGTGTTCTTATTTATGTGCGCTCCCATTGGGTCAAGCACAGCCATATTTGCATTCATGGGAGGCTTGCATGTGTTTACGCCGCTGGTGTCTGGGAGGTGAGTGGATTGGATGAGGGTAAGTGTATGCATTAGATGACACACTCTTATGCTTTCTTTACTGACAAAGACTACTGACAACATTATCCACCAGCTGAGAAGATGTATGTCTGTGGGGGTCGCTGGTGAGAATGTGAAAAGGCACACTGTAGATTGTGCAATAGATTGTGTTCATCTTTTAGGATTTTATAAAGACTAAACCCATGGGTGGCCCCCTCTCTTTTCTCCACCTTGCTGAATCCGGTCATCCGCTCTCATGGCTTTTTGTATTGCAGATACAGTACCAAGATGATGGCCAACTCTATCTGTCACTCCTGCTTGACGACCACACCGTCTCGGTTATGAGATTGTCTCTCTGACAGATCCACATGGATGAAGGAACGCCACCTTCAACTAAACCTGCTTTTCCCAGCCAAAAACACCACACATCACATCATCATCAAAATGGACTCCTTATCTCTTGCTCCTCCCACGGCTGCGAGAAAATTTGGGCGTCATGATTGATGACCAACTGACATTTTCTGACCATGTTACTGTAAGGATCCTAATTACCAGGCTGATGATAATCTTTTCAGTCATATATTGACTCTTGATCAACTACTAAGTGTGGGCCTATTGTGGGCCTACTGTCACATGTCCACAGGAGCAGTTAACTATAGGGACAGGAGATGTAATCAAATGTATACCTTGTCATGTCTTGATTTATTCACTCTCACTACAACAATGGTCTCAAGTCTCATCAAAGTACTCTCAAATCAGCTGACCTCCAATCATGTGATCCATATCAATGTAACCAACTACAAACTAGGTAGCCTATTTAAGTGAAGTTTACAGAGCATTCTAGGAGCCATTCTGTAGTCAGAATCTCCCGCACCACTAAGGTGTGTAGTCATCATCCTCTGAGCTGGTATGTTTATTCTCTGATTGCTTCATGGTTTCCTAAATGTTCCTTTAACCTGTTTTCGTAACTTTCACATTATTCATTTAGATGTACCTTCTATAATGTATTGGATGAATAGCTTGTATCTGACAAATAAATTGTTAAGCTTTGACCCGCATAGTTTTCTAGAATTTCTTTAGATATCCCTCAAAGTTTAAGATGTGCCAGGGGGAACGGCTAGGATTAGTCCCTAGGGCCGTGGGGCTAAATCAGTGAAAGTAGGCATGCTACCAGGAGAACTGGCCATCGTATTGTACTGTGGTGGGTCACTGATTTTATTAGT
Source organism: Alosa sapidissima (assembly GCF_018492685.1). Classification (NCBI taxonomy): domain Eukaryota; kingdom Metazoa; phylum Chordata; class Actinopteri; order Clupeiformes; family Clupeidae; genus Alosa; species Alosa sapidissima. Next base: position 5,190,394 of record NC_055974.1, on the reverse strand, counting down.
AGTCTGGAATTAGACAGCTAACCTTAGCACATCCTGAACCCTCTGTAGCTTCGGTAAGATGTTCTGTCCAGATGAGTATAGTGGTCCAGGCCAGCACTATAGCCTCTGACCAACTTTCACACTAGGATCATTACTCAGTAAATGGTGCCTCCCGAATTAATCGAGGAGGGCCTTGCACACTATTCTTGGGGAAGTTGAGTCTAATTAAATAGCTAGAAGGCATTCTTGTAACAGTATCGTGGGTAGGCCTACATCGGCCTACTATGGATAGTAATATTACTTTGACTGAAACTTCTCCATATCTAGCGGGGTCAGAATCATTAGGTTAACAGGGGTTCTATAATCAATTGTTATTTCCAACAGTGCGCGGAAGCTTCACGATTTCCTTCGACCACTCCCAGTTCCCTCATTGGTCCTGACGAGTGACGTATTATAGGTGTTACCATGGTCACTCGGTTGTGCCGCTTTGCTCTACTGAATATAAGAGACATCCGGCCGTAGCTACCAATACACCACCCAGCTCCAGAGAGCTACCCTCCTCTACTTCTCCTTTTGCTACTAGTTCTTTTGAATAGTACTTTACTTTAATAAGCATCTGGTAGTCTGATGGTATTTGTCAAATTAGTATTGTATTTATTGGTACACTACGATCTACTTGAATGTTTATTCTCAATTTTAGGTTGCTTTGGATACATTAATAAATGTAAATGTAAATCATTAACTATAAAGATGGCAAGTCGAGAACACGACATGTACACCATTACACATGGGTGAACACACACACACACACACATCTACAGTATAACATAACACTTAACCCAATATTCTCTATCTTATGAGACAACCATTGATGATCCTTTGTCATATCCTCTACTCTCTGCTAGCCAATAGCTACCAGGCAAGGTCTGCTTTCACCACCCAGGCAACTAACTGCAGGCCTTCACAGGGCTTCAGGGCCAATCCACCACACGTGCCCCTGTGGCAAATGCCCCACAAACGGTCACATTTCCTGGCCAAGGTTCTCCCCATGACATTTCAGAAAGCCTCCCCTCCTCCTCCCCCAAACCCTCCTCACCATGTTCCTTAATCTGATATGTCAGGGTTGCCAGATGCAGGATTACAAAAAAAAAAAAAAAAAAAAAAAAAATCAGGACTTTGGTACATGCTGTTAGCAACATATGCCTCTGGTTTTCGGTGCAAAGCTGAGGCCTGTCTCCCAGGCGGGAGGAATCAAATGATCCATAACACATTATTCTGTCGTTTGAAAGCGCAGTGTGTGAGTCGGTGAAGTAAGGAGGGGAGTGTTTTTTTTTATTATTATTATTTCTGTTAGCTCTAGTGCTGTTTCTTCCCTTAGGCCCAGGCTAACATTTGACGCTAAGCGCACTGATGAGGTTTGAGTGCATTCATGTAATTGCCTATGATACTGAGGGCCAGGGATGTCTCGGAGACAAACACATGCACATCTACAGTACGTGGTGAAGACATGGTAGTGTGACTTGCCTGTAAGGCGTCTTATAGTACATATATATAGTACACAACCTTGACAAATGATCTCTTCGATTAAGCTCTAATCCTAAACCTCCCTTAAACACATGTACCCCCCACCCAACTACCCACCCCCCAACACACACACATTACCCCAAAATGGGGCTTTGGTATCAGATCAGTCCTGCTTTCAGCATTGGGTTTGTAAAGTTATTGTTTGTTTGTTTCTTTCTTTCTTTGAGGCGAAATGGAAGCCGGCTAAGTGAAATTTAATCAGCTGTGATTTTTCACGATTTTACCTCCCAGACCTTGGTCTCCGTCCAGCGGTGTTTTCAGGAGTGAAGCAGCTGTGAGTATGGTGGCCAAGTCCACGTTTTTTTTCCATCTCTGATTTTGTTTGGTTATAGCTTTTTGTTTGGCCAAGCATTTGTTACGGTTGAAGCATTCTGTTACAGGTGGTTAAAAAAAAAAAAAAAGAAATCCCCCTGCATTCTTCTCTGAACACCATCATCACATAATGACCGGAGTGAAGAGGTGTGTCTTGTTATTTGGCATAGTTGTCGAACACGTCGTTACCATTTGGGCTTTGATAGTTGACTGATACCTCCATAGAGCGGAGACCTGAAATTGAGACTTAAAAGGCAACATTAGGCAAATGAAAATCAAACACAGACAGAGAGTTCAGCAAAGATTGGGAAATATAGGCTCAGATTTGAAAGGGAAAAAAGAGGAGAGACTCTTTGATGTGTTCTCACGGCACTTTTCCCCCCTTTTCTAAAACATTACACATGCAAGAAAGTTCAAAGGGGATGTCAAACTACAGAGATAGATAGATTCCTTTGTGGTCTCTTTTCCTTCACACCCACAGATCGACAGTAAACACTATTTTTTCACAGAAAAGTGTTCAATAATTTTCTTCTTTTTTGACAGGGGAGGAGAGAGAGAGAGAGAGAGGGAAAAAAGATAAGGGAAGGCACACTATAGAACACTGATCGATCGCGAGGGGCGAGCACGCGAGAGCTGCGGATTCGGAGCTTGTCTGTAAATTAGGCTGTTCTGTCAGCACTTTTTCGTTTCATCTTTGGGGCCGTTTAGAAAGTGTGTGTGTGTGTGTAGGGGGTTGGAGGGGGGATGTGTGTGTGTGTGTGTGTGTGTGTATGTAATGCAGTTGTCGACGCACACTGAGCCATTAATGCTGGCCTCCTACTCACACTCATATCGCTGCTGAGAGGGCTGAGACTCCTCAGCAGCGGCAGAAGGAGTGGAGCGGCGGCGGAGCCTTTGAAAATGAGAGAGAGACTGTGTGTAGCACCAACTCCTCATCCAAGCACTTGAATATTAATCACTTCTACATGTCTCCTCTTCCTCCTCTCTTCTTTGTTTCCTCCTCCTCTTCCTCCCCCACACTCTGCCCCCCCCGCCCTCCCCACCTGTGATTATGTGGGCAGGTAATTAGACAGGGGGAATGCAGTGTGTGGAAGTGTGTCTTCTGCAGATTTTTCTCTTGGGCAGTGGTGAAAGATAGATAAGAGGAAAGATCATTTTAAGGGGATGGAGAGAGAGAGAGGAAATTATGCACATATGCCATGGCTATGCATTGCTGTCTAGAGAGACATTGTTTGCCTTTTGTTGTGGTTCAGAGGCCATTACAGACTGTTAGCTCAAAGTTGTTGATTGCGTGGTGAGGGGCTAGCTGATTTCCCCAAAGATGCTCTTCATAAAGTTGGAAAGAATTTCATTGAGACAGACTCTTGTCACATCAAAGAAAGCCTATATCTCTAGTAATTTAGCAAAACAGGTTGGCAATAAAGAAATAAATAAACACACATTCTGAAACAATATTTCTCATGAGACACCAAATGCTTTTGTTATTAAAAGAATTGTATAATTAAAGCACAAAAACCTTCACTAATCTCGCCCATTTTCAGCTAGTGCTGAATTTTCCTTCATTAACTGAATTTCATGTTTGAAGTTTATGACTTATCCCAACAAACAAATAATTGCCCTGTATCCTACAGGGACAAACACATATTTTAATCAGTTCTAACCTCTAGCTTTGACATGTAAATTTCATTTCTCTGAATTTAATTTTGTATTTCCCTAATGTCATGCAAATGTATGCATATTTCATATTCATGGCAAGCAATTGCCTTTCCCCCTTCCGTGAGTCGCGACACAATAAACCACATCTTGTGTATACAAGAGGTAAGCAGGCCATGTTGACAGTCCCAGAGCTTGAAGTTCTGCGGGATCGTCATTTGTGGTTTTGATTAATGTGGTCAATTGTGAGACCAACGCACCAAACATTTAGAAATGAAACTCCCCGAGATCAGCCTAGTGGCAAAGTAATTGCCACGACCGGCTGCCAAAGCCTTGATCAGGACTATAGATGGATGGGGAGAAGAATTTGCTTCCTGTTATTAGCATTGTTTTTTTTGTGTTAGTGTCAGGGGAAGGGTTGTGGTAAATGGAATGTTGAAGCAGCTTCCCCCAAGTCTCCAACAATGTTCTCATCGCTGATCATCACTTACACAATTCTCTGGGCCCCACTGGACAGCTTGACCTACCTGATCCTCCCCGATCCTCCCCGATCCTCCCCAATGCCACCCCCACCACCCCCCAGTACCCGGACTGGAGCTGGCAAAACAGCTGATGGTGCAGTCGGTACACCTGTCCTCTATTAAGGAGCAAATCAACTCGTCACCCTGAACCTTGGTTAGCCGCCACCGACGCCGCAGCCACAAATGAGGAAATAATTGTCTGACTAATGGCATGGCGGAGGCCGATGATGACCAACCAGATGCTCAAGTGGATGGGGACGGTAATAAGGCTTGGGTGTGCCTGGAGGAATGTTGCAGGATGAGGGAATGAGAGAATTTCTGTCACGTTGGCCTTTCTCTGCCTCAAGCTGGTGTGTGGCAGGGCTGTAAAAGTCTGGCTTCAGAGGGCAAAAGTCCTGCCACATATTTGTTCCAACTATTCACTTAATCGGCTGACTCTAATTAGCACAACTCCAAAGCCAGGTAGATCAGCTGCTTTGTGAAATCACCTCGCCTAGGAAAAAACAACACATGGACACTGTTGTGTGGTGTGTGTGCTGAGCGGTCTGATGTCTAATGGTGGGTTAGGGTGGGTGCCACACATTGGTGTTTATTAGTGAGGCTCCCCCTTCACTGTAAAGCACTTTGGGCGACTTTATAAAGAGCTATAAAAAGGCAAGTAGATGTTATTTGTCCTTTCTTGTTTTCCTATTATATGATGTTGGGGTTAAAGGTCATATAGAGGTAAAGTACAAATAAAGAGTGTCCTTTACATTGTAGAAGTTTCCTTTTACAAGGACCTTCAAACACTATAGAGGACAGACGTAGAAGCAGTCAAGTGGACATTAAAAGAAGTAAAAGTTTAGAGGTAAAGTCTCCGGCTCATAAGGTTTGTGACCTACACAGTGCAAAGCGCCAGCTTGGTGCTCTATTTGAGTGCTAATTCATTGTTGGTTAAAGGACATTTAGTGGAATTTAGTGTCTTGACAAACATCACACAAGTGGGAGAGCAAAAATTCACAGTGGGCTTTTTTGCTCAAAATAGGCAAATTGTGCCTAAAGCATTTCAAGTGAGTGAACAGGCACCCATGGCAATTACTCAGAATGTAGTTAGATCACTCACACCCCATTATAAAAATGTGCTCATTATGAAAAACTATTAATTATCTTTGGTCTATATATCAGCTGTGTTATTGAAATATATTCAAATAGCAATTGATTTTGAACCACTGAGATGTTTTGTTTCCTCGTCATGTTATTGACTATCAAAGCATAGAAAAACAATGAGTTTTAATTTACATTTTCTGCAGTATCCAATTATTCCCTGTTGAGTTCAACAATGTTTTTGTGCCTCAATTTGTTATTATAAGCAAATGATAACATTTTAATTTGTTGTTTAAACAGCAATAAAGTGGGGCTGACTTTAACTCAAGACGTGGTCATCTCTGCACAAATAAGTACAGAGTATGTACAAAATATAACATCGTCACAATACTGTAAAGCCATATTTAAAACCAACATTTACAGTGATGCATTCCATAATTTCAGCTGCATTCTGCCTGTCCTTCTTGGTCAGTTTGGTAGGTCTGTGTGGACAGAAAACATATTCAGAAGACAAGGTTATTCTGAGTAGGCAAAGTCAACAGAGAGAACGACTTCTCAAGCGTTCTCTTGCGAGAGAACGACTTCTCAAGGCAAACAAAATGTGTTGAAATTAATAGTGAATGCAAGCAGGGAAAACATGAAGAGATGATAACGGTGTGTGTCCCTGAGGCCTGGAAGTCAAAGCTGAGTCACACAAACACACACACACAAACACACACAAACACACACACAAACACACATACACACACACAAAGATACACACACACACACACACACTCTTGCCCCATGATCTCTCTGTTTAGCAGAGCGTGCTTAGAACTGAAATCTTCACCTAACATATAAAAATATGCTTTTAAAGGATAGCTATATTGTGGACTCTCAGCTTCTTCAGGGGTGCAAGGTTCATTTAAGCATAGTATAGTCTATTCTTATCATCACATTGCTATGTTAACCAGAATACAGTATTTGAATTGCTAATCTACCAAAACAATTATTTATTTGTTTGTTTGTTTGTTTGTTTCTGTTTACTTACTTTATTTCTTTCATGGAGCAATACATCATTGGAGGTTTTGGGTTGTTTTTAGCTCTCCTACAGAGTGACAGGGCTGGTAGACCAGGCCTCTGTGTTCTTTTGAGAGTCTGTGAAATCTGACAGGCCGCTCCTGCTTTGTGGCATCAACACTGACAGAACGCTATGAAGCACTCTGCACTTTGGCCTTCTGGTTCTTTGGCTGCTGTCGACTGAGACCTTTCCATTTTGCCTTTTAGCTTTCGAGCCTTCTGGATCATGAGATACGGTGTCCCTGTGTTCCTTTTTGAGCTTGCATTTGCTTTGTTGTCTGGGGTCACTTTCTATTACCCTTGTGATAGCGGCACTGTAATTATACCACGGATCACATGGAAACACTGCAACTGTCAATGTTAAACAGCACAGTTGTGCTCTGTGCTTATGCACAATTTACTGCACACACACACACACACACACACACTGTGACACACACACATAAACACACACAAACATTCTTAAAATCACACAGAGACGCACATACTCACACACACACACACACACGCACACACACAGACAGACACGCACACACTTAGAGGCATACACAAGTGGATTTTCATGCAAACATTTACTTACTTTTTTATTTACTTATTTACTTACTTTTTTGTTTACTTGAATGTTATGTTTGTCTGTGGACCTAAATTGGTAAAATATGTCTTGTCTTCACCGTGGGATAGTGAGAAACGTAATTTCGATCTCTTTGTATGTCTGGAACATGTGAAGAAATTGACAATAAAGCTGACTTTGACTTTGACTTTGAAACAGTTTGGATGAAGGAAGCTCTTCAAAGTGTGACATGAGGCTTCCATATTGCAAACCATCTACACATGCCTCTTCTGTCCAGCCTGCATCTCCTCTGTCTCCCCCTCCCATCTGTGTGTGTGTGTGTGTGTGTGTGTGTGTGTGTGTGTGTGTATGTGTGTGTGTGTGTGTGTGTGTGTGTGTGTGTGTCCGTCTCTCATGCTAAACCAGCTGGATGTAATGGCATCAGTGCACGGTGCAGAGGAGAGCAGGCTCTACTGTACTGTGCTGATTTGTGGTCCCCTGTTCATTGTTGCTCTTTTCAAGCGCTCTCCATCGATCTTCCCTTCCTCCTCCTGCAGGAGGCTCAGGTGATCTCCAAGGACTGCAGGCCTTCCCAACACAAAAGTAGCTCCTTCCCCTCTCCCCCTCTCTCTCCCTCCCTCCCTCTCTTTTCCCTCTCTGTTTTGAATGCATTTCTCTTAGCCTTGGTTCTTACTTTTCTCTCTTCATTTATCTCTGTGTCCATGGATATCTTCCATATCCCCCCTGCTTTATTGTATGATACTAAAGCAACTTTCCTCTCAGAGGCTAAGCTAAGAACTGTGACTTGACTGCTTACATGCCGACACACACACACACACACACACACACACACACACACACACACACACACACACACACACAGTCGGCATGTAAGCAGTGTGTGTGTGTGTGTGGGGGGGGGGGGGGGGGCAGAGAGCAATAGAGGATTTGTGTGTGTGTGTGTGTGTGAGCATGCGTGTGTGTGTGTGTGCTGGTGCTGGTGCTGTTTGGGTCCAAATCCTCTACTGCTCTCTGCCCCCCCCCCCCCGTCCTCTCCTCTTCATTCTCTCTCTCTCTCTCTCTTCCTCTTGGCCTAGAAAATAAAGAGAATGTCTGTGCAAGCAGAAATGAAAAAAATGAAACAAAATGAAAAATGTACTGTATGTATTTTAAGATTGCGTGGATCAGCGAGACTGCAAAAACTAGCAAGTGCTTGATCACCTGCTTGACACAGTTAAGGAACACAAACAGACCCTGAGATGACTTCACTCTTTTGAGAGAGAGAGAGAGAGAGAGGGCAAAGTTTTAGTTACTCTCTCTTTGGTACTCCAGCAGCTGTAAAAGAGTTGAGTGAGTGAAAAAGAGAAAGTGAGGGTGTTTTTGTCTTTGTATGTGTGTGTCCATCTATGTGTGTGCACATGTATGAGTATGTGAAACGGTGTGAATTTTCATCCGTGCCCAGCATGCATCACAGGTATCAGTGAAACTACAATGCATCGAGGCTAATTCTCAGTCTCCTGCCAAATTCACGGTGGCTATTTTGAGAATCACTGTGATTTACTGACAACCTCAAGTGTTCCTCCACAGGACACATAATGCTAATGGACATTTCCTACACTTTGGTAGAATAAAAAGGACAGATTTATGCCATGCGCCGTCAGATTGTTAGCTAAACAGAAGGTTTATATGACGTTCCTTTGCTCGTTCTCTATTTCTCTCTCTCTCTCTCTCTCTCTCTCTCTCTCTCTCTCTCTCTCTCTCTCTCTCTCTTCTTTCTTTTCCTCCCTCTGTCTCTCTCTTTCTTTCTTTGCAGTTCAGCTGAGATTTTGGGTGCCCTGATGCCACTGGCACAGAGTAGCCATGCGAGCGCCCTGCCCGTCTGTCAGCAGATGAGCTGGCACTTTTCACCCCCCACTCAGAGCCAAGCGCCAGAATTGGGAAATTATAGCCATCGAAGTGTCGGCACACTCCCATTTGTCTCTCTCATTTTACCTTGCCAGACTCCAGCAAGAGTCCCAGTCCCCACTCCTCCACACACCTCATGCCACTAGTTCCACTACTTATTTGTGCTGAGGAAGTCTTCAGTGATACAAGCACTGAATCGAATAGAATTACACAGAATTTAATCTGTGTTGTTTAATCTATTTGTTCTTAAAGACATAAATCTATTCGTTTTTTGAGACCTTTTTTGTGCAGAGTAATGAAACATTAATCTCTCCTATCCTCTCTGAAACAATAATAATAAAAAAAAAACATCCTCATGCAGTCAGACGTGAGACATCCTCATATTTCAGTATTTGTTGCTGAGGCTGGCTCAAAGGCTTGCGCTGATTGACAACAACCTTTAGAGGCATTAAGGTCTGATTTGGGATGCATGCACACCTAGAGGAGCTGCATCCTCTCAACTGTTTTGAATGCTCTGTCACTATTTAAGTGAAACTCGCAAGGCTAGCATGGAATTTATTGGTGGCATGTACTTAAATAAAGTCATCCATTTGTTTAAATGGAGCTCTTCTTTGACACTACCAACCAACAAAATGGCACAGGGTACCAGAGTGTGATACTGGGTGTGGACAACAACATCATCAGTGATTTAGATGAGGGCAAAAATAGGAAAGTAATTTACTACAACAAATTACATAACTATAACTAGAAAAGAAAAGAAGCACCATGCAAATGCTGAAAGTATTCACATATTTAGCATAATATTGAGTTATTAACTTGATATACTGTAGCCTACTACCAGATCTTAAAATAAGAAAGACATTTTTTTTTCTCTAACATAACAGCTATGGGGTAACAAATTCATAGGGAGGTTCTGTGGATGTTAAACGGTGGGGCCGTATATCTGAACAACATAAACGGTCATATGGAAGTCCGAACTTAGCCGGTTCTACTGCTCTCCCCCTAGTATTTTCTGCTGAGACATTATGTAAATGTCCTGTGTCTGAACGAAGCGTAGAACATGCAGCCAAATTCACACCTAGTGAGAGGGCGTGTTGATGACGTTTCTTTCGTGCGTCTATATGGTGGGGGCACCCATTTCAACCCATCAGTCACAACTGTAACTGTAACTGTGACTGTAACTGGGAAATATCCCAATACTCTTTCAGTAAATATTGAAATAATAGAGATTATAGAGAAATAATATTGAAATAAAAGAGTGTTTCAATGAAATGTGTGCAGTGTCAAATGTTTTGAGTAAATTGTCACATGACCAGAGCTGTTTACTTCCTGGTTGCACCTTGAAAAGAGGATGACGGCCTCACTAGTTATGATATATACATTTATAATTATTCAAATGTCTTTGGTGTGTTTGCAGAATGAGTAAACATGTTAACGGTCACAATAGTGACCGGTGGGATAGAATGTTGTATCTAGATGCACACATACTCTACACCTACACACACACATACTAATACATACACACACACATACACACACTCACACACAGATATACAAACTCTCTCTCACACACACAAACACACATATTCACACACACACACACAGACATACACAGTCATACACATACACATATTCACACATTCACACACATTCACATATTCACACACACATATACACACAGACACACACACACACACACTTACACAGACACACACACTCACACATACACATGCACACACACATACACATATTCACACACACTGATATATACACTCACACACAGAGACATACACACACACACACACGCACACACACACACACACACACAGATATACAGTACACACTCAGACACACACACACACACACACACAGACATACACACTCAAGGGGACTTCACATTGCATGCGGCATGCGCTTTGCCTGCTACTCTCACACGCCACCTGCAGATACATGCACATACACACACACACACACACACATATACACACGCACACACACACACACACACACACATATATATATACACACGCACACACACACACACCTATACACACACACACATATACATATACACACACACACACACACACATATACACATACACACACATATATACATATACGCACACACACACACACACACACACACACACATACTAACTCACACACACACAATATGTACACTAACTCTCACACCCCATGCAGATACACACACACACACACCAACTAACTCTCACAGCTATATGCAGACACACACTCGCACGCACAGACATACACACTCAGGGTTCTATTTTAACAAGCCGATGCTCCTGGTAAATAAACAATGTTTACATATTTTTCATATTTATTGTTGTCATTGGTCTCAGTGTTCATATCAGTTTGAAAAGTCCTGTCAGAATACCTTTATTTTAACAAAAAAACAATTTGAGCAACCTTTAATTGAGTATACGCATATTATCCCACTGGTCACAATTGTGACCGGTAATAAAACTCACTTTTTCATCTACTTTTCAACATTTAAAAAAAAAAAAATATTATTGATTATTTTAAAGGGTTGCTAATAACACATGATTTGCATTTTTGCATGTCTAGGAAAAGTTTGGGCTTAAATGGGTTAAATCTGACTTAAGGCCATAAATGCCAGTGTTATGATGGAGTGGCATAGTGCTGTCCAGAAAATCTCCGACCTGGAAATGCAGACATCACGGAGCTACTCTCCATGAGGGCAGACAGCATTGTGATAGAACACGTGAAATGAAATGGCAAGAGACACGTTGATGTAGCCTACAACCGCATCGCAAGGCCAAAGGAATTCAAAAGACCAAATCATCATAAGCAGAAGGTGCTGAAAAGGCAGTAGCCTACAACGACGTCGTTGACGTCAATAACAGGAGTATTTAATAAATTGTTAGCCAACACGGTCGGTTTTCTGTTCATTGATAGCCTTCTCATGACCTCACTGCTAAGCCCGATATTGTTGAGAATAAATATGCCTAGAGAAAATGAAAACGAAGAAAACCTAACTTCATGCAAGCTCCTTACGTAAATGCAATATAGACACATGGGGAGAGGATGCTTTTGAAAAAATAAACCTTGAAAAAATAAACCATGAAAAAAACGAACCACTTCACTGTTATGTTAGTATTTCGTTTGTTGTTTAAAAATGTTGTATATGATGGCCTTTAAGTCTTGAGTTAGCCTACTGAATTGGCTGGTACCATAAAGTTTGTGCATGCTCTCTCCAACGCAAACCAGATTTGGGTTCCATAGCCAAGTAATTCTGCTACATAACGTTGAAAACAGATAAATGTGTTTATTTGAAGCACACCAAATAAGTGATTTGCCACAGGAGAGGACATGGGGCAATAGCCCACAACTCGCTGCTCAAACAGCTCGCATCCAGGCATACAGACAACATCAAAATGTCTGTGTTTTTTTCTATTGAAAAAGCACTTTATGGCAAGACTTTCTTTTTTTTCCTCTTCTTTTTTAATAAAAGCCATAGTCCAAGCTATAAAGAGGGGAAAAGGCTCGAACATGGTCTTGCAGTTACAGGGTCTCACACAGACTCTCTCTCTTTCTCTCTCTCGCGCCGGCTTGCTTTTATCCGGATGGCGCGCTCAAAGAGACTATATTTGGCATAGCGTTTTGGTCACACCAGATTTGCGACGTGAAAGGCACTTTATAAGAGATAGGGACTGATCTGGAACAAATGGCGCCCGAGTGAGAAAAAGAGAGATGAGGACAATCGCTCCTCAGAAGTCCCACCCCGGAGACTGCAGACAATTGGGCGAGTTTGATCCAAATAGAGAAATTAGCCAACTACGGCCCTTTTTTATACTCTCGTTTTTTTCCCTTCCCTTTTTCCCTCTCTTCTTCTTCTCTCTACCTCTATCTCTCCATCCTTTTTTTTGCATTCTGTCAGTCAAGGCCTGACTCATTTTATGACAATCATTAGTTGGATTTGCGCTGGTGTCTGTGAGCTCTCTGTCTCAGGCAGCTGCTGTGCTTTGTAGCAGAGTGGGCTCGTCTGTGGAGTGGCAGAACCAAAATCCCAAACTGATGGAAATTAATCTGCATATTCATCCGTAAAACCCTTCTCTTTTCCAGCTCACAATTCAGTACCACTGAGAGAAAGAAAGAGTGCATGAGGGAGAGAGAGAGAGGGAGAGAGAGTTAAAATGGAGGCTGACTCATTGTGAAATATAAGGCCCGTGGATCTATTTTTCACTCAGTTAATAAACGTGTTTGTTTGCTCCGTCAGTCCGATGCATATGTGACCTTATTGCTCCTCCATGGATCTTCCTCCAGCCAGTGTGGCGAACTGAGATGGTAAAGCGAAAAAGATTGATTTAAAAAGGTCAAATCCGTGCAAATGTCTATTTCATAAAAAAAGGTAATTATATTGCATTTTCCACACAGACCTGGAGATTGGGTAGGGATGATTGTGTTTCAGGTGGATGGTGTGCTAGCTTCAGCATCTCTCCTGCAGGAGCGATCTTGTAATGGATCTCTCCCCCACAGCCTCGGACACCGCCGCTCCCCGCTGTTAGCATGCGTCAGCCGCGATGCTAATTAAAAGCCACATCGATCTGTGATTCCTTTAAAGCCCATTTCCTATTTCCTGCAGGATGCATCCATCTCCCAGAATGCCAGGGAAGGCGATTGCTCATGCTGTAGAGAGGGCTAAGCTGTCCTAGTCGAGGGGGGGGGGGAGAAGGAGAGTGAGTGAGAAGGAAAGAGGGAGAGGAAGGGAGAGAGAGAGAGAGGTGCACTTTGAGGCTCCTACATCATCGTTAATGAAAGGGGTGAACCATTTAACCATTGCTGATGTGGCGCTTTTATAACAGAATGGAGGGTGGTTAACAGAGTCTTTCAGACAGCTGCCAAATAGTCAGAATAGAGGCTTTTTAATATTATGTTGACTACAATAAAGCCTTGAGACGTTCTGAATAACTCGCTAATAGTGCTTGACCTGCTTTCGGTTTGCTTTGCTTGGGCTGAATTCATCAATTTCACTGCTGAAATGGCCAAAGGATTGTTATTGTGTGTACATACACACCTCTGCTGGCCATTCAGTATCATCCAGCCAACAAATGGATCCCTAGATACGCATGTGTGCAAACATAAAACCGCCTTTAACAGAGATTGTCCTCATTCAACCCCCCAAATCAGGCACCTCGTCGGACACCAATAGCCCCTCTTTCTCTCCTGCTGGCATGGCAGGACGTGGCATCTGTGGTCCTAGGTGAGTGGAAGCAAATGCAGCGCTGTCTCCGGGCCAGGGGAGGCGGAGGCTACAGAGTTGTTGCTAATAGTTTGCGACAGCTGATGCGCTCGCCGGAAAGTCAATTAGCATGTGATTAGCGGCGACACGTTGGAGGGGGACACCGGTGTCAGCGGGACTGCAGGACTGCTGGGCTTCTCACCTGGGCCCTCTACCTTTCACACACACACACACACACACACACACACACACACATACACACACACACGTGGTGTACAGGGCACATTTCGAGTTTCAGGTTTAGCCGCTTAGCCGCCACACGCTAGTTGCTGACTGTAACCACACTGTTCTGTTCTCATATTAGCGCATGTATACACACTCACTCCTGCTGCATTGGCCACAGCCACAGAAGATGTGGAGTTTTGGCATGCATGACAGCATGGGTGGGTGAGGAGGGGAGTGAAAGAGAGAGGCCTATTTTGATGTGGTCTAATGGATGAGCATTTGGGTTAATTGGCTTTTTTGGTCATGTGACGGGCGTCTGCGTGCCTCCATCAATACAGCTGTCAGTTGGGTTTGGGAGTGCTCATCGGCGAGGGCTGTAATGAATAGAGTTTTTCTCGTTTAATCACAAACCAAGGGTGACATGTGGTTAATGGCTGGGATGTTTTCTCAAAGCGGCCCAATAATGCAGACTTGATGATGTTTGGATTTTTGCATTCCCCTTCAAATTGCACATATGCAGCTCCAATTAATACTGTGTGTGTGTGTGTGTGTGCGTGCGTGCCTGAGATAGAGGTTTGGTTTCAAGTACCTTTCAGACACCTCGGCCAAATCAATGCATCTCTTATCTTGAGAAGCCCTGGAATGGCAGGGTAACAGGTTAATTGCTCCTCTAACAAGACCTGCATGGCAAAAATCGTTAAAATGAAATCAAGGACAAATAGCCACATCTGCATAAACACAGATATGCAGCCCCAATAGTGTGGGACCGGGGGGGGGGCTAATTTCTTCCACCTTTACAGTGAATTGACTGGGTGGGTGTTATGGAGATCCATATAGTATGTTATTGTGTAAACACAGCAAAAGTGGGGGAAAGGAATCCATTTGAAGTCAGGCCACTGGCACCAGATGAGCTGGGTAAGCGCTCCATTGCAAACCCCCACAGACTCTCTATGGCCAAGCTCAGTGCATGCATGCATGCATGTCCGTGTGTGTGTCTGTGGGTTTTCAGTTGCGATGTGAGTGATTATGCATGATTATGCATGATACTTTGTCTGTGTATGTGTATACTTTGTGTGTACTTTGTGTGTGTGTGTGTGTGTGTGTGTGTGTGTGTGTGTTTGATTGAGTGTGTCGAGGTGCAACGCTGCACATGTTTACCCAGGGGATCAGGGGTAAAATGAAGTGGAATATCCGCGCCAGCGGCTGTGGTGTAATTCTTAACGCACTGTAAGCTTGGGCCCAGGCAGGCCCATTCAAAAAGGGCCTAATTAGCAAGCCAGGGATGCGTTGAATGGAGAGCTATTCCTTTTTTTTTTTTTTTTAAAGATGTTTTGAATCATATTTCTGCCATCCCCCTCCAACATGCTACATTAGCTCCTAAACTGCACCATGCGGGAGTTGGGGTTCATATTAAGTCTGGCCGCTGTTTGCCTCTCACCGAGCTACAGTGATGTGGCGAAGTTTGATGCACAGCCAATGAAAGGAGTGTTATGCAGTCCCCTCCACCTCTCTTTTTTTAGAACAGGATGAAATTAGCTAAGGCTGACTAATAGTCCCTATTATCCAGTGCCTACTTTGACATCCTAAATTAGCACACATGCAAGTACACACACACACACACACACACACACACACACACATACTAAGTACGCACACACACAAAGTACACACACAAAGTACACACACACACAAAGTACACAAACACACTAAGTACACACACACACGACAAAGTACACACACACATACTGTAGTACACACAAAGTCTACACAAAACACTGCGCACCAATAAGGGTTGTGGCTACAAATGACAGGCCTTATTAAATTCCACTCTGATTGGATTATTTATGTTTATGTTTAACAAGGCAGCATGTGATTGAAGCCTTTTATTTTACAGTAACTTCCCCTCACACCTAGTTACAGCCAGTCTGCCCAGTGTACTGGAAACACAGGGGCCCTGCATGAACGGAGGTAAGCAGCTGACAGAGTGAAACAAACAGGAACACATGAAATACGCGCTCCAATATCACTCGGAGACAGATGTTGCTGCCTGGTATTTTTGCTGGAAATGCTCATTGGATATATAGGGCAGTGATTTGAATCCGCAATGCACACTACGTTATTGCGGAGCTGCGGAGAAAAGGTGGCGATGTTTTTTTTTTTTGTTTTTTTTTTGTGTATTGAGATGTTGCAAGGTGCAGTGAAGTAGAAATTGACTGAGCAATTTGCTGGGTTTTTATTCAACAAGGAACAAGACAGAGGCTGAATGAGATTTTAAAGGTTCTTTAACCATTCTGGTGACTTTAAAGGATTTCATGTACTGAGGACCCCCATGACCTTGTGCTGACCTACCAGTGTTGGCATCAGTGTTGTGTTGCATGGTATGCAATTATGAGGATGTTTTTGCCCAGTGATTAAATTAGCGTTGGTCCATGAGGGTCCAGGAGGTCTACCTCACTGCATAGTGCGTTGCGTTTGCTTTTTCATTCTAAATAGAGCCCATGGTGTGTTGTGACATGCTTACTTGAATATGCCATTATTTCTGTGTGCTTTTTACTTGAGATACTATACTGATACAAAATGCTGCTGACCCTAACAGGACTATGTCACCTACACACCCTCTCTGCGCACCGTGACGAGGCCAGAGGTCTTCTTTATCTGATCCTGATGTTCCACTGTGCAGTCAGGTCATCATTTGCCATCATTTTTAATTATTTTGAGTTGACCAGTTCTGTTGATGCTAGGATTAGGTAGGATATAATACCATACACATGGTACAATAGACACAGTATGGGAATTGCAAGTGGATGCCTGTTCAGTCACTATGTGACACTTCATCATGTAACAACTACAGTACTTTCTACATGCCCACTTAGATACATTTCCCTCTCACAATGAGGCAACCAATTACACAAGCTCCACAACATGAAGTGGCTAATCAGCACATTCAGTACCGGCCAAAGGTGATAGTGCTACTCTACTCACGCTTAGTGCTCTTGGAGAGAGCCTACCTCAGAGATGCCGCAGAACCCTCTCTCTCCCTACCAACACACACACGCACACACACGCACACACACACACACACACAAAACACACACACACGCACACACACACACACACACAGACACACACACACACACACACACACACTCCAGACTCTATCCTCTTGCCCATCTCATCTCGTCTCACAGTGTGACCCCCACTAACGGCACAGCAGCGCTGTAGCCCCGGCCGCTCGGGCTATTTTTAGGGGCTCTAACCTTTTCCGCGCTGGTCTTTGTCCAAGCCGCTGCTCCTCTCCCCTTCTCTCCTCTCGATCTCTCCTCCTCGTGGCTGGAGTGGTCCGTGGGTGCTCTCGTCCTTGTCCGTCTTCGCGTGTGTAACTGGGATGGTAATGTCGTGGGCCCTTGACTACAGGAGAGGATTGTTGACTGTAGAGATGGCTTCACTGACTGTCTGTCTGTTTTTCACTCTTTCTATATATGTTTTTTTACACTAGCGCATCTTGTTATTACTGTAATATTTACATTGAGTGTTGTTCTAGTGGCACAGAGGAAGTCTCTCCCTCCTTTCTAGAACAGAAGGAAAGAACAAAAACATCTTCTCTGTTCACATAGTTTGCTATTGTGACTACTGTAGAAAATAAACAAATCAGTTTGTACTGTACAGTCTTCCCCCATGGTATAATGGCGTCTTGGGTACAACAAACTTGTAGGACACTTTTAATTGATGATCATCCATCCTCCTAACTTCATTAACATACACATAGTCTCCCATTCTAATGAGTCCTCATTAACATATGAATTGGAAACCTTATCATCCAAGTAATGCATTTTTAAACCTGTTTAATGGGCTTCAATGCTTCTGTAATACCTAGGCAACATACAGTTTAGAAAAAGTCATTCTCTTCTTCCTCATCCTCATATCCAGGCACCATCATTGACAAATGTATTGTGGGGGGTGCATGGTGCAGAAAACGTGGTGGAAAAAAAAGCCTGTGTCACGATCTTGGATGCTGCAGTCCTACTGCAGCCCTATTGGCCTGACAGCTGCATTTGCCGGTGCTCCATTTAAGATGGCAGACTGATGTGCTCGGCGCATCTGTTTCCATGCAGGGCCCCCTGTCAGCAGCCAGGCAGCCAGCCACTCACTGAGGCGCTGACATTTTCCCAAGCCGTGGAAAACTAGACAATGTAAAAATAGGTGCTTGGCTCTTCATTAAATCACATTACCATAAAAGAAGTGCCGCCTTGCTTCCAGTGACATTTCAACCACCCAGGAAAGCATTGCTTCTCTTGTTTCCCTCTCTCTCTCTCTCCCTCTTTCTCTCTGTCTATCTCTCTCTCTTGTTGTGGCACCTCCTCTTTGTCCTTCTCTCCCTTTCTCCAAGCCTCTCCTTCCCTCTCTTTCGTTTCTGCATTGTCTGGAGAAGAAAACAAAGTTGGACTCATTTCGTGTAGCTGTGATAATTGTGAAGCTCATCAGATGCCTCAGAATAGCATGAACTTTCCGAGAGACCCAGGCGTGATGATCGCTTTGGGAGGTAAGCAGCAACCGTCTCCTGCAGCCTCCCATTGCACTTAATGGGGCAACAATCAGCCTGGGACTGTTTCCTAGCAATCAAAGAACGGCGACATTATGGGCTGCTGTGAAGTTCCAGTATCCTACAAAATGTGCATTCTTCTGTTTCTTTTCATCAAGCAGGATATGAGCTTACTATACACAGGACATGTTTACTGTGCTAAAAGGTTGAGGTTATAGTTAGAATTGTAGTATATATGTGCTCAGAATGATCTTTTTAAACCATGACTCTATGTTCAAGGTTAGTTGCAGTCTAGTAAATGGGCATTCGTGCGTGAACAATGTTACTGCCAAGAATCAGGAAATAAGAATGGTGTATTATACAAGTACACTGCTAAGAGAGAGGATACAGCTTCTCGGATGCAGAGGTTTAGGAGTATGGAAATGAAGCCAGGCTTTAATGGTTTACTCAAAGTGTATCTGACCATACTGTAATGTCTCTCTCTCTGTCTCTCCCCTTCACACAAATGCATACTTTCACAGACATGCCGAATACATTTGCATGCCACAATCAGTGTCAGAACATACATACACATAGGACACCCACACACAGGCCTGAACATGCAGTACATGCTCTCGGTCACTTCTAAATGAAAAAATCCCTGAGAGACAGACAGCATGCGCGGTTATACCCTGTCCTGCCTGGCCTGCTTTACATAATATCCCATTTATGTAGAATTTACAGAGCTCAGGCTCTCCTTATCCTCTACATACAGACCTTGGTTTTACAACTAGGCCCGCCTGAGTGAAAGATAGAGTCCAAGGGATTGAAAGGATGAGAGAGAGAAAGAGAGAGAGAGAGAATATGTGTGGGAAAAAACGGAGGGGAGAGGCAACAGAAAGCAGTGCAGATGCTCATGGGTGCAACAAATCTACATTGCTTGGTATGCATGGAGGAGAGTATGAGGGAGAGGAGGAGGAGGATGAGGAGAGAGAGAGAAAGAGAGAGAGAGAGAGAGAGAGAGAGAGAGTGGGGGGGTCATGTTATAGATTGGGGAATGGCAGTGGGCCAGCAAAGCCCTGCATTAGTCAGATGTCAGATGGCTTCGATGCAATAAAATGCTGGGGAAGAGAGGAAGTGAGGGAGTGGAAGAAGAGAGAGAAGGAGGGTAAAGAGAGAGAGAAAGAAAGAGAGAGAGAGAGGGCCAAAGCAAGAGCCCAGCTCTCTGCAGATTGAGATCTTAAAAAGGGGGCCTGCTGAACAATATATTTAGGTGGAAACCCAGGCTGGATCCTGGCACTCTGATCCTATCTGTGCGCCAGCAAGGCAAGAACTAAATTAGATGACATTCACTTTGACAAATAATTTCCTCCTGCCGTATGCATGTTAAAAGAAGTCAAGACAAAAAAAAGGATTAAAAAAGAACTCAAAAAGCCTTTGAAACTAGATGTACCGCAGAGCGGTACAAAATATGACCGCCGCCCAGTCCAGCACATTTTTTCCACAAAAATAAATCTCGCTGAAAGGCATATGTGATTCTATCACTAAATTGGGGGCTACAGATCAAAACGAAAAGCGATGGTTCCATGCTATCCATGTGGGGTTACATGCCCACCAAGTTTCGTGTACCCCGGTCTTTCAGTGTCCCGGGAATCCTTGTTGGTGTACGGTCACTAAATGTACACATAAATTATTTTATTGTAAGGCCACGGTTCTCGAGATATTCAAAGAAAACTGTCTCCGGCCACCTACAGGCCAGTTGGTGTATAGTAACATAAATTAATTTATTGTGTGGACCCCCATGAACGGAATTCCACGAAACGTGGCGTGCATTCAGAGGGTGTCATAATGATCCTACCCCAATTTCGTGCAGTTTTAACTATGTTAGGTCACAGATACCTGCAATTACAACACCTCATTTTTACTTTTTGGTGTTTAACTAGGTGGCGCTATACATGAAATGAGTGGTTATGGAATGGGTTGACATGGCCCTTTGAGATCAACATACAAAAAAAAAAATTGACCTCCTAAACTATACGGTTCTCGAGATATTCACAGAAAACTGTGTCTGCCCTACCCTCCTTTCGGGGGGTCCAGTCCAGGAGGGGGGGGGGGGGGCTACAGATCAAAACGAAAAAAGGAGGTTCCATGCTATCCATGTGGGGTTACATGCCCACCAAGTTTCGTGTACCCCGGTCTTACAGTGTCCCGGGAATCCTTGACGGAAATTTGGACATGCTGCGCGGCGGTCATAATTAGACGCATGTAGTGATCAGGCTGTCGGATGAGATTAAAGTTGCAAAGGCTGATGAAGGTAACAAAAAAAACATTCAATTATTTACAAAGTGACCATCATCTTTTACCTGTGTGACAATACAATATAAAAATGGACTTTGAGGACTTGTTGGCTCTAAAGCATTGTGTGAGGGAAGGGAAAGAGGTGAACGTGATTGCCTTCCTAATCAACCTTGCTGTCACATGGGCAAATATCTGCGCTGATAAAAAGCGTCATTGCTCAGACAATGTGGGGGTAGGTGCTGAAGTCAGAGCCTGGTACACAATTATCTGACAAGATCTGGAGGTTGAACACTGTCATCCAAAACAGCTTTTTGGCTGCCTTTGACCAATTGGCCAGTAGAGTCGTTGTCAGTCCACTGGAGGACATGTTGTGTTACCTACGTCCTGCACAGTGTAATGCTTGTGCCATTTCTGAATATTTTCAGTGTGTTTTTGAAGTAATTAGACGCTGTGCATTCTGGCCTAAATTCTGATTTTGATTGTGAAATCTCGGTGTAAATGGACAATCTCCGAGCCATCTATGGATTAGGCAACTTTAGACGAGGACAGGGCGAGGGAGAGAGAGGGAGCCCCAAGTGGAACTCTCAGGGGGGACGGTGCATGCAGGGAGGCGAGGACACATGGTCATTTTGAAATGGTCTCCGTCCACTAGGCCAGTTTCTGGACACCAGGACAGGCTTTGGGCTGGACATGTAAGACCCCCCCACCCCCCACCTTCTCTCCTCACCCACTTACGTTTGTTGACAGTGAAAGCCAAATTCATATTCCTCTCCAAAAATGTTGGTGTATTTTATCATTTGGATACTTGAAACATTTGGATGTGTGGCAAGGCCCTCTGCCGGATCTGTGGGCGCCGATTCCAAACGAGATTTCAATGGTCTCGGTCCAGTCAGCTCTGTCCCTGCTGCCGGGGTCCATTTGAATATTTCACAAAACAGTAAAGGGAGAAATAAACAGCAACCTTCAAAAAGTGATTGGAATGGACAGTGAAAGGCAACAGATGGACTATTGCCACCCATGGGTGGAAGTAGTCCATGGCGTACTTACCTCTCCATTTTGGCAGGAAAAAGGAACCATCAATGCATCCACAATGGTGCCTAGCACGCTGTGAAAGCCATCCTTCTGTTTCAAAGTAATTGATGGAATACCAGGTTATTATTCAACATAAAAATAAATAAATAATAAAATCTAAAATGTCAATTGTTCCTCCAGATATGTGCATTTTTATGATTGATAATATGGCCCCACTTTCTATTAACCATCCTTATAAGTGTATGTGAGTGTATGTGAGCAATAATAATCTTAGACATTATTCATCATTCTTGTTCATTGTGTGTCTTATTAAACATTACTAACCCTAACCATAAATGTTACGACACACCACCACTCCATATGAAACGTATGCATGTATACTGTAAGTTCAAATAAAATGGCCATAGTACCTATAAGAACCATATATAGACTTCTTGCAAAAAATAATTATGATGGATCAAATAGGTCCAGGACAAGTATTGACATTTATTTGTAATTGTTTCTTTCTCTAATTGTCAGCATTCTCTGATCATCCCCACTATACTCTGAATGCAGGCTTTTGCTGTTCATAATTGCATTCAAACCTGATGCTTTGCATGTCTGTGAAAATGGGACAGCCGGGGTAGCCCATTGCTTATTAATGTGATTCCCATAACAGATTGGGTCCACAGAGATGGCATCACACTGATAAAATCAGATTTCACGTGGAGATTTCACGAGGAGGCCAGAACTGCCTCGACAAACAATTTAGTTTACACAAATAGCGACAATTATCCACACTAAGCTAGACTGCAAGTGAGAGACCGGCAGAAAAAAAAAGAAATAAAAAATAAAAAAAACATATTAAAGTTTAATTTGTTTTAATACCTGAATCCTTTGAACTAATCAAAGGGCTTGTTCTGCTTGTGGTGCAACATAATTACTTTTTTGCAAATGGCGATGACTAAATAACCCGCCAAAAAAAAAAAAAAATAACGGAAAAGAGAGGGGGAAAATTTGATGCGGAAATATCAAAACATGATTAGATTGGCTTAATGTGAAATTAAATGTCCTTATGAGTTCATGATTGCTTCCAGGCTTTGCCTCTTTCCTGAGGTGTAATTTGCTGTGATATATCAACAATAACAGCGATCGCTCGCCTCTGTTTTCCCAATTCATGCCAATGGGGTTGGTTCCCCTATTGAGCTTTTCAGTGGCATCTAATCACTGTTGCTTCAGTTGCATTAATCTGATTAATTATCAGATTTGGAATATTTAGAAGGAACGTATAACATACATCAAGGGAAATGATTTAATCAAGTCTAGCTAAAGCATAATTCCTTTCCAAACCAAAAAGTTATCACTGTTACAAAACGTATAGTGTATCACACAAATACAATATGTTAAAAATAATGACAAATTGTGTAATTTACTAAACTGCGCGTATTACCGACAGACAGTTCAAATGAAATGGCTGAGTTACTGGGTAATTCTTTTATTGAAGGATGACAGTACCTGTATTTATTTTGGAAGATGCCATTCATATCGGCATGTAGTCGGCTAAGCAACTTTTGACAAATCGCTGATTGGATTGTGCTGCGTTGGCCGGGGGTTTGCATCTGTGGCGACGGATGAGTCCAAACAGAGATGACAGCCCATATGTCTTAAAGCCTAGAATAGCTGATCGCTATTGTCATCTCTCACCCCTGTTTATTCTGTGCTTAAACAGGTAATCTCATTAAATCTGACACTTTGACATGGTATGTGTAGGAATTTGCAGGGAAGGGACTATTCTTCATGATGGGAGATGTGATGGTGGGGGGGGGGGGTGAATGGAGTGAGTAATTATAGCAGTGAAAGAGAATGAGGAACATCTATTGTTTAACAGGGAAGAAAAACATCCCGTGGGAGGTTCACACGTGCCGGAGGCTTGGAGGAACGCCACTGTGGACTCTCTGTAGGGGTGTGCCGGGGAGGTCACGACGGATTCTCACCGGCTCCAGGAGCTCATTGTGTCCTCTGTTTCCTGGACAGAGGGACCTGCCAGATTTCTCATGGACAGGAATAGAAATCAGACAGAGCTTGATGCTCCAGGTAACGCGTCTATATACCTGTGCTCTCAACAAGCTCACATTTAACCACTGGAGGATTTTTAGCCCCAATCGCTCGTAAGGCCCGCACGCCTCCCAGGTCAAAGTGTTTATGTCACCATCGAGGCCGGCTGGCACGAGTACAGCATGTTTACGCAGCACTTCCAACGCAGCGCTTCCATGATTTGTGGCAGCAGTTATGTCATTTTCAAATATGCCTCGCTTGTGCTTAAGAGTGCTTTTAATACTGCGGTGTAATTCATCTTTAATGTTAGCCAGAGAGCGCCTCCATGTGCACTTGCCAGAAAGATCCTGAGCTGGCAGGTATATGGACAGAAGGAAGAAAATATAAATAAATAAATATAAATATATATAAATAAATGCATGGTGGTGGAAGAGGGTGGGGTGAGAGGGAAAACATCTGAATAATGCAACTCAACAACCTTTAGTTTACAACGCAGCCTCTTTTCAGGCAGTTTGCTGATGTCTTACTTTGGGTCCACTTAATATATCTAAGTAGCCTGTTTATTGGGAACATGCAACGTCTGTATGTGAATGCTTGCTGGGTACAATTTGCTAATTGGCCTCTGTTTCCACCAGTGCTGCGTTCTGCAACTGGTACAGGAATAACTGGAGTGCCTACTTAAGGCTGCTGGGCCACACAGTCATTTTTTAAAGAGCCGGGTAGCAGCAACATCAGCAAATCCACAAGTCCGCATGATAACTCACCATGTGGTGAGGAGAGACTGCAAATAAACACTGAAATCCGCATGGAAAACAGATGTACAGTAGATACACACACACACACACACACACACAAAGAAACACCAAACGCACTCTCTTCAGGAAAAACACAAAGACGTTCACACATACATGAATACCAGACCAACAAAAAGACATAAACATCACAACACACACACACACACACACACACACACACACAGACACACACACACACACAGATACACACAGATACACACACACACACACACACACACACACACACACACACACACACACACACACACACACATAACCAGGCAGGCTTTTGCAACATCCATGCTTGTGCACCTGTGCTGAATATTACACACTGTCCAATGGCGATGAAACCAAATGAACACAATGAATACACTTTATTATACGGCTCTTCACAATGCTAGTAGAACGCTCCATTGACTTGAATGGGATTTCCCAAAGTTCTAGCGGTAAATAAATTCATGTAATTACCGCTGCAAACATATAATTACCGCTGTCAATGGCAACGGGTTTTGTGCTTCTGATACGTCGTTCATATCACTACGAAGGACTGGAACTTCATTCAAACGTGAAAGCAGACGGTTGATCAGCTGTGTTCTAAAGAATGTTTGATTCAAGTTCAGCAGCGTGTGTTGTTGCGAACTATTTGTTTTTCAAATGCCACGATGAACGGTAACAAATAGGCTAGGCTATGTAGGCTAAAGTCATATCGTGGGGAGTTTATTATTTCGTTTTGGCAAGTAGCCTCCGCTGCGTGTCGGGGTCCGGTTCGCCCTGTTGGGACTTATTTTCCCAATAATGACCGGCGTTCTATACATTATCCCTTACTTATTAAGTATGCACCTGAGCATCTCTACACCTTCCACAGAACACAGAGTGTATCGGTGCAGAGGTGGGGTCCTCAGCTGAAGGTGCACCTGCTTGTAGTGGTACTCTTGATATACAAGTTGACCAACCATGACCAACCAAATTAGTCTGCTTTGGCTTAGCTGATGAAAATCTATTGAAGGGCCTTAACAATGTCAGCAAGCAAATTGCTAAAACTTTGTCTTAAATTATTTCAATAATCAGACCAGAGCTTGATTAAAAGTTTGCAATAAACTTTTAAAACAGAGACCTCTCAAGGTCTTTTTTCTGCATGGGACTGTATAAAATGTTGGTGGCTGTGTGAGAGAATGTATAGAATCTATAGGGTGATTTAACTGTAAAGTGCAGTGGTTGGGGCACTGACACAAATGTTCTGTTGACCAGACACGCGCACACACACAAACTTACAGTGCATGTGTGTCCATGTTCGGAAATCACACACACACACACACACACACACACACACATACACACACACACACACACAGAGAGGTTCCCACAAACAGCAACATATGTGAGTGCACTCCAAAAACATGATTGCATGCCTGTCTATACACATACACATATGCATGCAAACACACACAAATGTATAAATGTTTTCTGAAGCACATTCGCCGGGTGTACACACACACACACACACACACACAATTCACAATGCAGTTGTTTACCCAGAGAGCAATATTGCCGACGCATTAGATTGGAGCCCGTCTGCTTCGCCGCTATGGATTTATGCTTCATCACCGTGGCGACTCTTTCAGCGTTGATTATAATTCCCAGAAGTCCTTAATTAAACAGTGTGCATGCAAGGGCTCTCTCTCTCTCTCTTTCTTCCATCCCTCTCTCTCTCCCTCTCTCTCAGAGAACGAGTGCGTTGTAGATTTACTGACCCACTGGCTGAGTATGGCAGAACCCCTCCATAAATTTTCAGAGTGCTGCAACACTATTTGTATCCAGACCTGCTGCTTATGAAGCACATTCCTGTTTTGGTTTCTCTCTCTCTCTCTCTCTCTCTCTCTCTCTCTCTCTCTCTCTTTCTCTCATTCTATCTCTTGCTTGCTTTTTCATTCTGGCTCAGCATGCTGAAATCCCAGATTTTAATGGCCTGTATATGCAGGTTCTCTTTCCTTAATGTCGAGCATTAGGTACGGCATTGGAGCCATGGTAATGTATGAGATCTGGCTGTAAAATGTTGTTGCCTTTTAAGTCAGGTGAGGTTGAATCAATGAGGGAGGTTGATTTGCTTTGGCATAATTCTGCCTCCCTAAAAAAACAAATTCACATTCACTTTTTTGGCAAATTGAATGGAATGCCTGATTCGAGGAGAAGGTGAGTTCTAAAATGAGGATCCTGTTCGATCCCTACATTTGGGATATCCTCTCGTGCACTATAAAGAGTGCACTATTAAGTGAATAACAACCATGTTCAATATGAAGAGCACTATGTAGTGAACGATTAATACCCCAAACACAACCAGGGATTCTCTGGCCCAGAGAATCTGACTCTGGTCAGCCATATTAGTGAGTAAGGGTATGCTACTTCTCACACACCTGTAACATTTGTTCTGCTATACTGGCACTAATCCAGACATTTTGTTTACCTATGTTGTTTTCATTGTCAAATGCCTTGCGTGTGTGTTGTTATATGCGGCGGTGGTGTTTTAGGTGGCATGGTTAATATTTAATCCTACATGTAGCTGAGCAAGCAGTTCCCATCTTTTTTTCTCTCTCTCTAAATGGAGGTTGCATAGTAGTTTCAGCCATGGTCACCCTACTGCTATGTTTGTCATTTAGGGTAAAAAATAAGTGGTTTTTTTTCTGCTTAGCTTTCAAGGTTTTAAAGACATAAAGTGTGCCAGCTGCCAAGTCAAAGTCAAAAGCATTCGACCTAAACACATGCGCACGTACATAGACACACATGAATGGAAAACACCAGTATGCACACTCACACACACACATAGACACACACACACACACACACACACACACACACAGAGAGAGAGAGAGAGGGATGTGTGTTTTGTGTCATTTCGCCCTTCTGGAAAGCTCTGAGTTTTGGCACTCGAGGGACTGTGTGCTGTGACATATTTAAACGAAGCTTGAGCAGAGGACAAGCTGGCCACCAGAACAAACAAATAAAGTGTGAGTTGGGGGGCCAGAAATAGCCTCCTTCAAGGTTCCCTGACAGTAAAAATTGAGTGCGGAATTTTAATCAACTTAAATCAACTGAGTGTGTATTTATGGTCGGGCGTTAATTGTGCTCGCGGAGGTTAGCTTATCGCTCACGTCAGCATGGGGCAGAGGCTGAGAATCCCTCCACCCCTCCCTATCTTTGATCATCTACTTCTTCCGTTCTTTCATTGTTATTTCATTTTACCTCGCAATATTTTCTGCATTTTTCATGTAGTTATCCAGTCTCTACTCCATCTCCTGTCTCTGTTTAAGGCAACTGCTCACACATTTCTATCTCTGTCTTTCTCTCTCTCTCACTCTCTCTCTCTCTCTTTCTATCTCTCTTTTAAATGTCTTTGTGTCCCTCTCTTCCCATGCACCTGTGCTTGACTTGATAACATTGAACTCAAATTTAATGCCCTGTGTCTGTCTGAACAGGGTGCCGTGGAATGTTCCGGAACACCTTTAGACTCTCCTCAAAGGACGACACTTACCCCTGCTGACCCCCCCCCCCCCCCCCCCCCCCCCCCCCCCCCCCCACCACCACCACCACCCCCCTTTCCGCTGCATTACTAGTGATCCGGATGATTCCACCCCATTAAACGGCGTGGCGCCCTAAATGTATTGGATTTGCGGGGATAATGCGCCATCTCTCTCTGCTGTAGTGCCGGAGGTGGGGATGTGATGGCGGGGTTGGGGGTGGAAGACAGAGGAAGTGTTTATTTTTACCCCCCTAATTGATCTGAGGGCTCACAAAGGACTCGTACAGTGGTACAGTTACAGCACAGCACAGCACGGCAACTCAGACACTGGGGCATCCATGTGGGAAATGCCAATCCGAGTGGGGTAAAAATACCCCTCCAAATCCCCCCTCCTCAGGCTAAACTGCGATTAGCGGCTCCGCAGTTCACTCGGTGATTGCGGGAACAAGGGAGCCTACTTTATCCACCCAGTTGGCGGCTGGATGACAGAAGATACTGTATGTACTAATCAGAACTAGAGGAACGGAGCAGAAGAACAGATTCTCGCAACAGCAATCATGTGACTCCCAAGGTACAAAACAGGAAGCATGACTCACTCACGCACTATCCCCCAATGCACTCCTGGGGAGTGGGGGGTTTCTTTGTAAACATGTACAACAATGTGTAGCACAGAGACAATATCCACACAATTCATGCATAAATACAGGCTTTTACTTGTCATATCATTCCTCACAGTAAATTATGATCTATGTATCATTTAATAGTTGTATTTGATAGTTTGTCATTTCATTAATTGCAACAAAATTAAGTCTAAAAAAAACCCCCATAATTTCTCATGGTAAAAATATCACACACAGAATCACCATTAGTAGTCTGTTGGTTATGGTTAAAAGTCTGCTGTTTTATCCAGCCTAAATCTCTCTCCTATCTCCTCCTGTCTCTGCAGGGCTGGAGGCTATCTCCATGGTTGCATGGATGCTGACCCAGAGCTGTGTTTAATGGCCAGGCCTCCATCCATGCTGTGTTCATCAAGTGCCACGCAAATGACCAAGGGTGGGGGCACGGGGTAGCTGGCATCGGGCACAGTAGCGGATGCGAGACAGACAATCACCCCCTTCCCTGTCTCCCCAACAACCCCCCCAGCCCCTGCCACACACTGTAATGCTTTTATTTGGATCTTAACACAGGAGAAGAACTTACAGATCCAAACATTGATGGAATGCGCACACACATCCTGCTACCTCCCACCTGCCCACACACACTGCCCAAATCCACTACACACACACACACACACACACACACACACACACACACACACACACACACACACACACACACACACACACACATACCCAGACATCACCCAAATCAGCTGTGGCGTTGGCACTAAATGGACTTCTTGAATGTGCACAGGCATGTTGTCAACACACACTGGAGGCACCCTGAATGGAGATAGGGAGGGAGAGAGAGAGAGGGAGAGAGAGAGGGAAAGAGAGAGGGAAAGAGAGAGGGAAAGAGAGAGGGAAAGAGAGAGTTGAGATAGAAAATGAGAGTGTAATGAATGATGAGAGAGTGAGGAGGGGAGAGCTCTGAGTTAGAGGGGAAGACATGAAGGATAGATGATATATAGTGTGTGGGAGACGCAGATAAAGAGAGGGGGGAGAGAGAAAGAGAGCAAGACAGAGAAAGAGAGAGAAGAAATAGGGGGAGCAGGGAGGTGGGAAATGGAGCAGTTGGAAGCTCGCCGGAGGCGGGCAAAACATTTGTCACTCCAACGGGAGTCGCACATATTTTTGGAGATTGGATTTTGTTTTATTGTCATTGTTTTTTTGCAAAAAGGCGAGTCCCTCCTCGTCATACGGTATGTGTATTGCAGAGCAGCCAGGACTTGACACCTGAAATGCACAGGTGTGGCTCATCGAGGAGATGAAAAGGCAGGGGTCCATACATCAAAATGTGTCACGGCCGAAAAGGGGGTCACCATTATCTTGGAGAGGGTCGAGAATCGGCGCATGCCACGGTATCAATTGATCGCATGTATTGATTGATACCATTGCATTATGTGTCAACGCTTCATGCCCTTCATACTTTGGTGAACTCCTAAGAGTGACTTGAAAATCTGAGACTCCTTTCGGGTGAACCGTGTGACATAACAGAGGTCATTTACGTCACACGTGACATCAAACTAATGTTTCGACTAATTACGCGTCCTCCGTTTTGATCGGAAGTTCTGAAAATGCATCTGTTTACCTGAAGATGAATCTCTAGCCACAGACAGGGCACTCGCTCCCCATCCATCTCAAGGCAACCTGTTCTCATTAGTCACCATGCTCAAGGAGATGGAGACGGGCCACTGTCCACTGTCAGCGCTGCTAATCCTGCTAATTAATCAACGCAAGAGTCGCGTTCTCAGCATCCCTCAACTCATTCGACAGAGAAAACACAAGTCCGTGACAGAAAAAAAAACATGAAACATCAACAAGTCCTCAGAGGAACTCTATCCTCAGAGGAACTATATTTCCATCTTGCTTTTCTCTTCAAACCATCTCTACCCTGTCTTGTGCTTTTCTCTGCCTCTCTCTCTCCAGGGCTGATCCTGAGCTCTGAAGCACACTTGAGGAAATGAAAAGGGTCTCATATCCCAGCCTGATATTTAACGTGAAATAATATGCCACTCATTGGGCGTAATTGGCCAGGAAATGCACTGTAATTTGTGGCTGGAGAGCTGTCTTGATGGTCTACAAACGAACATTTACATTTGATGAGCCCTCTTCAGTTAATCTGTCTTCATCCAGAAAATGCTTTTACTTTGTTAAGGAGTCATTTCCAAATGTCCTCCGCCACTCCCCATTACCATTAAAAAATAAATCTGAAATCTTCACCAGTGCACTTGAGGAGGCTTATAGAACCCAATATTCATCCATTATTATTGGGGGCCAAGCAGCTAAGCGAGTTACTAGCTTTTCCTATTATTATTATACTTCCGCCATTGGAGTCTATGGCAGCCCATAGAACGCCTGGCTAAAAAGTGCAGATTTTTTGGCAGAAAGTTTCGGGACACTCCACTGACCACTCACACTCATTTACGGACCTCTAAACCCAGCTATCTAGCGCCACCAACAGGTCAAAATCTGGCCGAAAATTGAACCGTTGGACCTAAAGTTATGACATTTGGCACACTGATTCAGCACTGTCCTATGATCACTCTCACCAATTTCCAGAACTCTATGCCCAACACTCTAGCGCCACCGATAGGTCGAACCTGGATTGCATTCACGCATGTGACCATTGAACGGTGCGTCCGATTTTCACATATCAGGCACCGTTGGAATCCCTGGACTGACCTAAGTTCAATGACCCCCTATTACGTCACTTTCCGCCATATTGGATTTAGTCCAAACTCTACGAAAAGTTTCAGTGGTCAGAAATTTCATCCGATTTTCACGGAACTTGGCGATGATCTTCTGCCCGAGCCGCACACAAGATACTTGTCAGATTTTTCAATTTCATTTTTGTTTGCCATCCAATCAAATATGGCGATGAAGCCGCCAAACAGGAAGTGGACTAACATCTCCGTGGTACTTTGAGTTAACATAACAAAACTTGATACCATTAGTCAGGACACTGTCCCATCACTCACAGCAATTTTTATGCATATACATTGAACGCTCTAGCGCCACCACCAGTTCAATGCTGGACATGCGTTCATGCGCGTGATCCTTGACTCTTTTGTCTGATTTTCACAATTAAGGTGGCGTCTGCATCCTTGGACCATCCCGAGTTCATCGACTCCTATCCCGTCACTTTCCGCCATATTGGACCTCCGCCATATTGGATTTAGTCCAAACTCTACAAAAAGTTTCAGCGGTTACAAATTTCATCCGATTTTCAAGGAACTTGGCGGAGATGATCTTCTGACTGAGCCGCACAAACGATACTTGTCAAATTTTTTAATTTCAAGTTTATTTGCCCGTGACAGCCAATCACACATGGCTATGATGCCACCTAACAGGAAGTGGGCTAACATCTTGGCTACGCTTTAATGTATGAAGTCCAAACTTGGTACAGGGACTTGGTATCTGATTGTCAGGATGCACTAGGAAATTGGTATCATTTGGCCTCTATAGGGGGTGCTGCAATACAGGAAGTGAGCTTGTATCTCAGCAACGCTTTGATGTACAAAGTCCAAACTTGGTATAAAGACCTGTTACCATATTGTGATGACGCACTAGGAAATTGGCATCATTTGGCCTCTATAGGGGGCGCTGCAATACAGGAAGTTAACTCGTATCTCAGCAACGCTTTGATGTATGAAGTCCAAACTTGATATAGAGACTTGGTACCTGATTGTGGGGACGCACTAGGAAATTGGCATTATTTGGCCTCTACAGGGGGCGCTGCAAATTGAGCTCACATCTCAGCAACTCTTTGGTGTATGAAGTCCAGGGACATGGTAGCTGATTGTGAGAACACACAATCAGCTACCATGTCACTATAACTAAGTAAATGAGCTTATTTCTCAGCCATCCATTATCCAATTGCAATCATTCCTCCATTCCTGCTATAGCGCACTACTTGGCCCCCACATTGCTGCTTGCAGCTATATTTGATTATTATTATTATTATTATTATTATTATTATTATTAGTTTCAGTATTATTAACCTGCGCTCTGTGAACGGAAAGCTTCAGTTACGAGCCTGGTGCAGCTTCTTTGTTAAGGAGTGAGTGAGTGAGTGTCTATGTGTCAGATCAGATCCAACATATATCATGTTCAACACCCTTCTGGACAAACACTCCCTCTGCTCAGACTGAACACTTAGCGTATTAAACTAAAAAAGCAATGAACACTTCATAGCTTGCACACACAGCTGCTTCTTACAGTAGCATACCTAGTGAAGGTTTGGGTGAGATATATAGGAATACAGACATAATTACATCGAATGACATAGGGTGGATATATATTCAGCAATATTTATCATTATTATTGATTATTGATTATTTATTATTATTATTATTATTATTATTAACATTGGTAATAGTATTAATAATGTTAATGCTCTTTTTAATGCTCAATATACACTCTGCACATTCATGCCAATAAAGCACATTGAATTGAATAGAATAGAGAGAGGGGGGGAGAGCGAGAGAGAGAGTTACAGTTACAGAGAGAGAGAGAGAGCATTGGCCTGTACCCAAGACATCTTTTCTGGGCTTGTCACTCCTGAATTCCCACACACACTCCACTCAAGGAGGAGGTGAGCTGACTGTTAAGATGGTGGTAGTGGGAGTGGGGACTGTGTGTGTGTGTGTGTGTGTGGGAGTGGGGACTGTGTGTGTGTGTGTGTGTGTGTGTGTGTGTGTGTGTGTGTGTGTGTATGTGTGTGAGAGAGAGAGAGACAGAGAAACAAGAAACAGAGTGTGTGTGTGTGTGTGTGTGTGTGTGTGCGTGCGTGCGTGCGTGCGTGTGACATGGGGGGACAGTAGCGGGCAGAATAAAACCCTCTCTAATGGTGATTGGCTGTTTGGCTGTATGCCAGACTATTGGGGCAGTGAGAATACGCATTCCCCTCTTTGCCCTCTCTCAGGTCAACTGAAGCCAAATGCATGCCTTCCAGGCCTAACAAATATGGACTCTCTGTGTGTGTGCGTGTGTGTGTGCGTGTGTGTGTGTGTGTGTGTGTGTGTGTGAGAGAGAGAGAGAGAGAGAGAGAGAGAGAGAGAGAGAGAGAGACTGCAGCTCTGTTCAACAACTAAGAGAGGAGATCCAGCATTTGAAGAGCGCGAACATGAACGCCATCACTGAGCTCAGGGAAACCCTTAAGAGCGTGCAAGAGGAAAACTACAGCCTCCGTGCACAGATGGCTAAAATGAAAAAGGACAATTCAAGCAGGGAGAGAGCCATTACAAAACAGCTACAAGAACTGCAAGATCAACTATTAAATATCTTTCAGCCCCCTCCCCTGCACCCGCCTGGTAATTCCCCTCCTCCCCCACAACCCCCTACAGCATCCCGCTCTGTCAACCCCCCCCCCTACCTTTACCATCTCCAACTCCAGACCCGGGCCCAGATCAAGAAAACAAAAAAGCACATCACAAAAAAGAGCCAGCACATCACTGATGGACTCCTGGACCTGCAAAGGCTTTTCCCGAAGCACACCACAGAACACGCCCAGCAGTTCCTGAGGAAGGATGCCCTTGGAAATCCACAGTGCATCATCATACACACCGGTACAAATGACCTCCATACTCTCGGAGCTGCCACAACTGAAGCTCTCATGAAAGTGGCAGAAAAGGCAGGGAGTTCCCCGCGTCACGCACTGAGATTTCAACGTTGCTGCCACACCGTGACACCACCCCACATGTCATCAATGGGATCAACACCGAAATCAGCAGGAGATGTGCCACACTGCCCAATGTACACCTGGCACATAACCCCACCATCAGCCTCCGCGACATGTACGACGGAATCCATCTCCATCAACAAGGTGTGAGGTCTTTTGCAAAGACCCTTAAAGATGCTGCCCTAGGCCGTAACCCCTCCTCAAGCAGCTTTGTGCCACCTCCCAGGCCCCACCCCCCACCCCCCCCCCCACTTCACAAGAAGGCAAAACAGTGCCCAGGCCACCATACCCCGCAGCGCCTACACATATCACTCCCCACCAGAGCCATCACACTCCACCACCATGCTCAACTCAAAGAGCAGAATGAAGGCAAATCAAGCAGTAGGCTACTGGGTTGTGCCCAGTAACCACAAAGAATCCACAATTTGTTGAAAAAAAAAAAATCCACTGATGTAAATCATTCCTGTTTGTTATTGTTGCTTACATATCTGTTTCATAATGGTCCAATCAGATGATTTAAAATGTGCTCATTTGTTGTTAGCTGCTGGAACA
>NC_055974.1:5132709-5150209 GCF_018492685.1 Alosa sapidissima | reverse complement strand
GGCTAGTGAGAAGACTTCCGCTCTTTCGCTAACACACACATGTATTTATTTCTATATACTGCTATACATATATATTTATTCAGCTGTGTGCTGGAGAACACTACAAATGTTTAAAGTCGCTTGTGACGTGGTATCGCTGTCTCACTGATCAGAGTGAGTTGTGAGTTGAAACTTTTCCTTCTCATATTTTCAGACTACCCTACAGAGCTATGTGAGATGGGTCACAAAATGGATAGAGCTCTGACTGAATTTCATTTGAAATCAAAGCAACTCAAACCAATCTGAGATATCAGCATGAAAGCCTGTGAGAAACAAGCATACAGTGAGATGGCAAGCACAGACACTAGAGAGGAGAATACAAACAAACATAGGCTTAAAAGACCCAGAGCTATATCACATCTCTGTATGTTGACATACATACTTCTGAACAGCTTTATATTTGTATATGGAGTAAGCTAACAATGTAAAACTAAGCCATTGGGCTGTGTAAGAATCCACACGCAAGCACGGCAGAAAAGACATGAGTGAAGACATGAGTAAATGGAACAAAGGAGACATGAAGAGAGATGGAGAGAAAGAACAACTAGGAAAATGAAACATGTTTTGTGTCTCTCAGATGTGCAAAAACTTGCAAATAGATAGATATGTATATAGATCGATATATATATATAGATAGATAGATACTTAATTAACCCTTTTTTGGGGGAATTGAGGAATTGTTAAATAAATGTAGGGAATTGTAGAAGAAAGATGATGTTAGAATTGTTGCTCTGCCCCTTCTGCCTTGTGCTAACTACCCTTCGTCTGCCTCCGAGAGCATGACGGCCCCACCCTATGCCCCTGCACAGATCGCTGTGGCATGCGTTGGCATGTGCAGAATGGGAAAGTGCGAAGAAAGAGAGAGAGAGAGAGGGAATGAAGCACTCTAGCAGACAGCTTGGCACACAGCACCCGCCCGGGGGGGTCATATCCACCCCTCCCTCTCTCTTTCTCTCTCTCCGTTCCTCCCTCCCTTCCTCCCCCTCTCTCTGTCTCTACATTGGGTGTGTGACTGGCAGATTCTCAGTAGGGCCACGGGGCGACACGGATGGGCTACCTGGTCATCTGTGGCTCTCTGCTGGGCACCGGCGTGGCACGCGCCAGGCCCCGTCGCACCTCTTTAGTGGCCAGGCAATCTGCTCAGTGAGTTGGCCACCATGCCACACCACACCGCGCCACACCACACCACGCCATGCCACTCCATGCCAGGCCATGCCACGCTGACTTCAAGACTCTATCAGTCTCTGCAGCTCGGTGTGGCACCTGAAGCCGCAGTGCAAGCTCCACCACCCCACGGACTGAGCTCACCCACGGCACGTCTTTAGCTCGCCTGGCTGACTAATATGGCCAAACCATCCAGAAATAACTAGTCAAGCAGCACAATATAGTGAAGACAATTGTGTTTCATTCTATTTAAGTTGCGCTATTTAATCAGTTATTCACAAAACATGCACATATAGGTAAATACACTGAATACATATGTATGCCCCATTAAGCATAACAGATGCAGATAACAACGAGGTTATGCTTGTTCTGCAAAACGATTCTTCATGGATGAATAAATAAAAAAAATAAGTGAAATAGATACACTAAATCCAGCTATTCATGGTGTACTTTGTTCATCGCCTACGCAAGCATACTTTAAGCATTGTATCTATAGTCCTACAGATAATGTATGACCTTTACAATGCCATGTCAAGGTTACAGCTGTCACTGACTCATATGCAAACGAAGCCCAATCTCAGCCATAATCATAACAATTACAAACACTACTCTTGTTGTTTATTTGGTTCCTATAGGAGTTGCATTCAAACACACAAACGCATCTGCTTCTCATAGCTGCCCTCAAGTGCCCCCATACCCATGATGACTACTCTCCAGATCTCCACAGTGAATGTGAACAATGGACTCTGAGGTTTCTCAGATGCGCTCTGCTGCCACATGAATACAACCATCTACTGCCTCAGGTCAATTCTTGCAGTCTGCACCAGCATCATGCTGGATACTGTACACCGCATGGAGTCCTTTGTGAGATGTGTTAGGCCCGCTCCGATTCAGATGCATTCTAATTCTCCAGAGGGAGACCCAGGAGTTCTAGCTCTGAAGCAGGCAAGCGAGCAGTTTAACCCGAGGTAAATGCCTTCTCTGTGGGTTACTTTTTAAATATAGAGAAGGCAATGTGATGTTTTATAATATGAGAATCAGGTTTAGCCTGGTCAAATTTCACTATTCCGGGAAATTGAATGTATTGTGTGGAGTGTCTGGGTGTGTGGAGATTCTTGAAATTAAATAATCTGTGGTAAATACACCATGATTAATGTTTGTGCTGTTTATTTGCCGAGGCAAGAGAAGAGTAGGGTGGGGTGGGGGCATTCCCAGAGGAAACTTTTTTTTTCTCCTTTTTTCGTTTCACGGGACCGCTTTTCTCGCTCCTAGCTCTTCACAGATCGGTAACATACATGCCTTCTGCTTCTGTGGCGAGGGAACAGCTGTTTAAATTAAATCCAGCAGACTGAGTGGCAAGTGAGTCTAGACCGACAGGTTTATTGAAGTGATGTAGCCTGTCAGATTGATGGGAGACAAGGCTGAGCGGTGAGATTTTAAAGGGACAGAGTAGCGTTGTTGTTTCTCTCTCTCTCTCTGTTTGTTTGTTTGTCTCGCCAGTGTCTTCAGATCAGCGGGTAATTTATGAACGTCTCGCGGAATGACTGCTTGTCCCTCAAATGGAGTATCCTGTGTTTTTGTGTTGCGCTATCTTCCGATTTGACAGATTCACGAGACTGCGGCAGAAAATATTAGTTTGAACCACATAGCCGAGTTTGTTTTGCAACATAGCTCAAATGTTATCCTGCTTTACAATGGACAGAACTAAAAAAAAAAAAAACAACACAAATATGCTCAACTGTTATTGCTTTGTTCTTTGATTGTTTGTTTTGTGTCTTTCATATGTTTAGTACACTGAACACACTCTACAGAGCACATAATATGTTAATGAACAAATAAAACAAATTATGCCAATTCTGAACCAGCAGTTCCAGACACAGAGTAAACATTTCCTGCTTGTAGCCAGGGCTTACACAGGGCCTACAGCTACTCATATCCTACTCGTAGCCTACTCATACACTACTCATAGCCTATTCATAGACTACTCATATACTATTTGATTTAGTTTTTATAGTATATTTAGTATTTTAATATTATGTTTATCTTCTACTGTCTCTATTGTACAGTGGAGTTGTTTACTTGTATATTACTTTTTCTGCTGTAAGTGCATGCTGTGTGTGATGTCTGTATGCTACTGAGACCTTGAATTTCCCCTTGGGGATCAATAAAGTATCTATCTATCTACTACTCTATAGCCTACTCATATTCCCTTTTTTGGAAGGCCTTGTCTTGAGGTTGTTACCATTCCCCTCACCAAACGGTTGTGATGTTGCCTTTAACCATGGTGATAGTGCGAGGGGAGGAGGTCAGCACGAGGTGTCATCACGACCGTCACAAAACCTTCACGTTGAGGCGCAGCTCAAGCGACTGTCTCGCTCTGACAGGACTGATTACAGTCGTCCTCCTCCACCGATGCAGCGGCTTTCAGATTGCTGGCCTCCGGTGCCACGCGCGCTTTTGCTCCATGTTATAATTAACTCCCATGCCAAGAGATATTATATATCATCAGCCAGCGTGTTGGCCCGGGGAAAGTTGGAAGTGCACAAGTGGCAGCGCCATTGTTCTGTCTGCCTAATCAGGTCAGCGCTGTGGCAAGTTAAATAACAGTTATTTTCACGAGGTGCCGCTTTAGCGGTTGCGCAAACAAATCTCGTCACATGTCAACTTTGGTATGCTTTTACGTGTCCTCTCTCTTTCACACCCCTTTCTCTCTCTCTCTCTCTCTCTCACACAGACACACACACACACATACACACACACACTTTTTTTGTTGATATTCTTTCCTCCCCCATCTCTCCATCACCAAACTGAGCAATTAGACTCAATCTCTGCCAGAGTGCCGGAGCAGCACTCCGCAATGCATCAGTAAGTGTGTCACTTTGGACAGCGGCTATTGTGCTCCATTATGGCCTTCCCTGCATGACTCACCCGGTGACAGAGGGGGAAAAAATGTATCACTCCTCCTCCGCTCCACTGATGAGCAGAAGAGCCACAGGACCCTAGACAAAGACAGACTACTAAACAGCCCCTTACTCTCCGCTCTCCAAAGCCTTTACCACATCGCGTGCTATATTGGCGCTAATCATCATCGGTCAATCATATCCTTTCAGCTATATCACTCACCCAGATCTCAATCTTGTTCGGGAAAAAACATAATCTAACTATTATTGTTGTTGTCTCACCAAACCATCTTTTCGTGATAATTCTGATGGCTCCGATAAGGATCTTTCTCGCCTATTTTTTTCGCACGTTCGTATGAGCTGATATCCACATGAACAGCGATTGCTATCGCGCTAATTAGGCCCACCCACACAGCATCCCAAGAGGGGAGATACACCCCTCCCTCTCCCAAGGTGACTTTAACAGCTGGCCCCAGAGCAGTCCCAGGAGAGCCGCAGGGTAGAGCTGGAGTAAGGGAAGCTGGCCTGAGAACATTTCATGCGCACACATTAATGTACTACCACATTTCGCCTAATTTACTCTATTTAGGGTTTCAGAAAAATGCCTTCTCTTCTTGTTCAGTTGTTCAACACAGCAGACAAAGTGTGCCTAGACTGTTTCAAATGGATGATTTTACACAAAATACTTAAGTTCAATTGAATCAGGCTTATTGAATGTTGCACCATAAGTGGCAACATGGGAGAGAAATATTTTGTGTCCTGCTCGAATTGAAACTAAGAAATGTCACAGAATGAGCCATCAGTCGAATCAATTTGGGGCCGATTGACACGCAGGCCCCTCTCTCACTGGGCCCCATGAAGAATGGGTCACAGTTAAACTGAGAACTTCTCCTACTTCGTCTCCATTCCTCGGAGCTCATTTAGGAATTGGATTGCATTCGCTGATTGATCGGCTCCTTGAGACAAACTGCACAGATCTGGTCCAAACGATCGCGCCGGCGCTGAATCCTTGGTGAGTCCTTCTTTTGTTTTATAGGCTTATCCTTCATCTTCTGTGCCTGTGTCGGTGTGTATGTGGATGCATGTCTTGTGTGTGTGTGTGTGTGTGTGTGTGTGTGTGTGTGTGTGTGTGTGTGTGTGTGTGTGTTCCTCCGCATATTTTCAGGGGGCTCTGGAGTGTCGGCTAACTCCCAAAAGCAGCACCATCTACATCTCGTGGACCTCGCATAACATTGACTTTATGACACCTCTGCTCGTTCAAGCCGTGCCGCAATTGATTGGAGTAATTACTTCTCAAAGTCATTGCGCCAGGTGTCCAAAGACTAACGTTGTCGCAGGCCGGGAGGAGGGCCTGCATTAAATCTCGCCCACGCGGAACCCTGGGAGCCCTCCGTCTCTTTCCCTCGCTCCGTCTCTTTCCCTCGCTCCGTCTCTTTCCCTCCCTCCCTCTCTCCGCATTCAACTGGACAAGACAGGCATTAGTCCAAAGCAAGGGTCAGAGATGGCCAGAGAGGCCTGAAATCTCTCCACCCCCCTCTCTCTCTCTTTCCATTTTTTCCATTTGTGAAGAAATAGTTTGTGGGTGAGGCAATTGTGAGAATCGTGTTCAACTGGTGATACAGACTATTAAGACTAACATTGATCTTGAACATTTTTTTTTTGTCTTCTTGATGATGGGATTTTAAAAGTAAAAATCTCTCTCTTCCATTCTCTCTATCCTTCTCTCTCTCGCTCTCTCTTTCTATGATTGCCTGAGTTGTTCTGAACTTCTCTCAATTAGTGGCCCTGGCTGCTTATTTTTTTGCTCCTCCCCCGACTTTGTGCTTGGCGGCAGGCACCCCTTTCTGCCTTTACCCCAAATTACCTGCCGTTTCAGAGTCACAAAAACGAATTCGCCTCTGTTTACCAGTGAGTATGAATAATGAAAGTGACAAATGAAATCACTCAGGAGTAATAGTAGTAGAGGGCATTAAGCTCGGTTTCGTTAGGCTTGGATAGTTTTTGTAATTATGTTTTTTTTTGTCGTACTTCGTTTATTCCCTCTCCTTCTCACAGCTCTGTTTTCCTTCTACAGACCATGAATTGCCCAAAATTACCCAAGTCTATATTGGAAATGGATTCTCTGGCAAAATGAATTATTTGTCTTGTGTTAGTTTTGACAATGACTTTGCAATTTTGCACTTTTTTTATTTTGTCTCTCTTTCAAGGTGACCTTGTACTACCTTTATACTTTGTGGTTCTTTATATCATTACAAAATGTTAAGATGAAAAGTTAAGCTTACCCACACAAATGAACCTCTTATATCATTAACAGTGGTGCTGAGAAATAATTGTTGGATGCAGTAGCAAATTATCAAAACGTTTTCTTAGCTACAGAGTATCTGCTGAATGTCTTGAATAAATAATGATATACACTTTTTATGAGGGGGTTATTGGAATGTTTTGTTAATCATTATTAATTCCCAGAGACAGAGAATGGACCCAACTACAAATGATGGTAATGTATGTGAGCATTATATCAAATGATGGTAATGTATGTGAGTATTATATCAAATGATAGTAATGTATTATATCTTATGTGATACTTGTCTCTTCAGCTGTCACCTTCATATCATTATGTTAAAAACAGTGTTGCTGTTTGTAGTGGATAGTGCTTAATGTAGGCTACTGTTTCCCAATCTGAATAAGTCAATGTAATGGAGCTGTTCAATACATGTATGATGAAGAACGTGAAGGAGCATAACATGGCCTTCTTTGTGCTCTCTCTCTTTCTCTCTCTCTCTCTCTCTCTCTCCTTCCAGACAGAGTGCTTGAGATAGACAGCTCCCCTCCTTAACTGGTCAATTAGGATGTCCGTTAGTGACAGTATCCGGAGGAGGTCGGGCGACCCCCGTCAAAGGCGTCCATCGACCCCCGGCCACCTTGCCCGCCAGCCCGCCAGACGTCACACCAGGCGGAGAGGAGGGCGTGTTGCCGCGGGAGACGGGCACGTGTGGCCCCGACCTGGTGGCCCGTCTCACTGAGGTCTTGGCTAATGATGACAGTGGATGGGTCTGAGGCTCATTAAAGATATGATTTACCGAGACTCATTTAAAGGCACTCGGAATAACGTGTTTAATGGCCGGCCGTGTCACAACCACCATTTCCATATTTCCACGTAGAGAGAGAGAGAGAGAGAGAGAGAGAGAAGTCAAAAGTGACATTTCTGGATAAATAATAAAAAATACATTTCTTGTAGTCTTGTTGATTTCTCCTATATCTCATGGAATTCATGAAGGGTGT
This sequence comes from Alosa sapidissima, assembly GCF_018492685.1. Taxonomy (NCBI): domain Eukaryota; kingdom Metazoa; phylum Chordata; class Actinopteri; order Clupeiformes; family Clupeidae; genus Alosa; species Alosa sapidissima. The sequence goes on along the minus strand of NC_055974.1, from coordinate 5,142,824 downwards.
TAGTTGTATGTGTGTGTGTTTGTGTGTCTGTGTGTGTGTGTGTGTGTATTTACTCTTCTTAATGGTATTTCAGGAAGTACTGTAGGGTCAGTCAATCCTTCAATATTTGATAAGGCATAACATGTACACAATACAGAAATTCTTATAGTACGTCAAAATCTCCCATTTAGAGACATTCCAAATGTTTTCAGTTAATCAGCCGATCCAGATAATCACTTTGCACCTCTGGTTCACTCCCTTCTATTTTTTTCAGTCATTCACTGGGGGAATCAAATTTCAAGGCATTTTAGGATTTACATATGAAGTTTTGACAAGAAATCCAGATCTACAGAAAGTACTTCAGAAGGTATTTTTTTCTGATCAGGTTATGCCAAGCTGCTCTGTCCGCCTTTCTACTCCCCATCCCTCCTTCCCTGCCTCCTTCCACCTCTTCTCTATCCATCCTTTCCATTATTCCACTTCTTTTCACAGGGTGCGAAGTCAACGTTCCCTTTTGACCGACATGCTGATAACACCGACAGGTGTTGCTGTGGACTCACTGTGCCACGTCCTGATCGTCCTCTCATAGAGATGAGGAACCTGCAGAGCCGGGACCCCCCCCCCCCCCCCCCCCCCCCCCTCCCCTCCCCCCTGCCCCTGCTCCTGCTCCTCAGCAGGAGATGCCACTGTGAACACACACACTCTGCTGGTGACGACAGACTGGGGCTCTGGAGCAAATAGAAATGGACAGTAATAGGCACTGCAGCGCCGCAAGAGCTCACAGAGATTTAGTGCCATCGAAGGGGATTTTTTTTTTTTTTTTGCTCTGGGCTCTGCATGGAAAATGCCGCTTGCGAGCAGAAAGATAAATGGTGATGAGGCCAATCATTGTCATCAGTCATCTCTGTGAAGCCATCTCAGATGCAGTTAGAGTCAAGTGGCTTGACACGACTAATGTCTTGGTACGAGATAAGTAATTTCAGGACTTTTGAGATCCTATTTTCTTTTCTCCAGGAATATGTTTTTTTTATAATGCCAAGAAGTAAATATGTGCTTAACATAAAATAGTTCAGAAGTAATAAAAGCACTTCAATCAATATAATGTGACATAATTGATGTTATAATGGTAATTTTGTCCAAAAAAAGAAATAGGCCACTTCTTCATAGAGGTGATAAAGAGATGTCTGATACAACAACAATCAAAACACTTTTGCCGTCAGTGGAGAAACAACTAATTGCTAAAAGACATCCCAAAGACAAACCTTGCTGTTTCAATTCTTTAATGCTGCACTGACGGTAGCAGTCTAACTTTGCAGGAACCCTGTGAGGAAAATAAAAAAGTCTTTGTACACCAACTAAGCTGTGGGGGGAAAAGCTTTAGCTTTCTTTTCCAATTAGTAGGCGCCTGGAGAGCCATCTGAGCAGCGCGGGGCTAACGAAAGCTTGGGGGGAGCCAAGAGATTGGGCCCTGCCCTCGCTGCCACCCTCGGCTCCCTTTGTTCTGCTGTTCTGGGCTGACCAAGGCCATCGCTGCTGCAGTCTGGGTCTCCGCAAGCCAAGCCTAGCGAGATATGTGGGTCACAGACATTCCTGAGACGAGATATCTGGAGCAAAACACAAGAAGAGGAAGAGGAAGAAGACAAAAATGAACAAGCAGAGGTTCTCTTCTTCTATTCTGTTCTTATTCTGTCTTGCTGCTTTTGTGTCTAATTAGCTGTTACGAGGGAGAAGGCTAAAGTGGACATCTTCCACTGATGCTGCCAGATGTTATCTGAGATTTCGGCCCGGAGGGAGGCAGTTTGTTTACAACCGAGCAAAAAACATCTTGCTTTTGTCTCGGCTCCTATTTTTCTCAGGGGAGGGTTTTGCCGTACAATATTTCTTCTCTCCACCCTCTCCCTCCCCTTCCCTCCCCTTTGCTCACCCCTTCCATTTTCATCCTCATAATCCAACTAGCGCCCTTTAATTGTGTTTAATTAAACAATCTTTAATTGTTTAACTGTGTTAAAATCTGATCCTCGGAAATGTGATACTCAAACAGATTATACCAGACAATAGGCTCTCAGTACAGGAGTGGCCCTAGGACGGGGCCTTGTTGCACCCCTTCATTCACGTGAGCATGAACTTGCCACAGAAATACTGATGTCAGCGCATTACACACAGAGAAGTGCACTCAACACGATAAATTAATATTAATGGCGTGAGCCCGAGTCGCTTTATGGATCCTCTCCTCTCTCTTCAGCCAAGTTAATCTGACAGCCATTACAGAGGCAAACACTTATCACTGTGCAATTGACACAAAACCCATTTCTGAAATGATTAATTAGCTCCTCACGTGGCATCATGCTGAATCTTAATCAAAGTTGGGTAGGAGCCGTTGAGCAAAGAGGTTGGCTCTATATGTTACGGGTTGTGGGCAAGACTCACATGTCTGTGTCGGGGAAAAGAAATGGGAGGAGGAAGAGAAAGAGGAGGAGGAGGGATGGGGTGTAAAAAGAACAGTGTGTGCATTTTTACACTCGTTTCCCAGAGTAGGATTAAAAACATTGGGTCGATGGCTGTGGAGCTGAAAGCGGGCAGGCGCACACCACACATTCCATAACAATACCCCGTGTTCGGTCAGCCAGGGATCCACCTTGCCCCTCCATTAATTGGGCAGAGCTATATCTCCGAGCAACATAAAGTCGATCTCCTCGATTAGTGAGACAGACCTTGGGGGCGCAAGGCGCAAGAGCAGGTGTAGTCACCGACAAGGACACAGCAGGACAGCCTGGCAGACAGACAGGGGAGTGGCCAGCTAGGCAGCCGATCTCACTCACACAGACCTCTTTTCATTTTTGAAGATAATCAGAACATGACACAGCTACACAAAGGGAAAAAAACACTCTGCTCTGTCTGCTCAAACATTACACCAAAATAGCAGTGTCGGAGGAGCTCTTCATGATTAAAATACTTATTAGTATCAGCTCAGAGTCCATAGACCAGATGTAGTGTAATTGCAAATAAACCATAGCAGACAATACAGTGGCCATTGTGTAAAGTTTAAGTGCCTAATCTGCTATTGTGCTTCCCAAAGCAGAGAGAGAAGGGGGTAAAAACAGTCATCACATTACCATATTAAAAGTAAATGTGTTTTGTGAAATGTCAATCCAATTAACTGGTTTCAATTTCATCCGCCGCCCAAACGAGGTTCTTTTATAAGGTTGATGCGCTGTAAAGGACGCGTTTCGGTAAACACAACGCCCACGGACCATCCTACGGGGACCATTAAAGCCGGGGCACTAATGAAACAGCCCGCAAGGAGCCCATGCAGAGAGGAAGAGAATGAGAGAAAAGAGAGACGGAAAGAGAGAAAGAGAGTGGGAAAGAGGGAGTCCTCAGCTCTCTCTCTAGGGAGACAGGGGAGACCCCAGACTCACTGTAATAGCCAGGGGTGACCACCACCCAGTCACAGCTTGGATATTGGACAAGCTAAGCAATTGACAATGCTATCAAAATGCAAGCCAAACATAGTGTTGGACCTACATTGTTCATGTGTCTACTTGCAACAATTGAGGGGGCAACTGCAAAGCAACAACCAAAAAATTAGACTGAATCTTGAGTTGACCACACCGACACACAGGTATGAACATGCATTTACAGCATGCTCTACACTTGAAGCAACTAAGAAGACAACCTCTACTTTTATGTTAGGTCTGGATGAGGCCCTCTGCTGAGGGTCATACTGAAAAACACAGGTTGTATAGCATGTAGTAAAATTATAATTAGTAACTATACTTTTATTATATAGGCCTACTAATTACTCAAAACAAAACCAATAACACACAGTGTGGATGTAGTGTGTGGACACACTGCAATGTATAACTCATTTGGACACACTGCAATGTATAACACATTTTCACATTTCCACACATCACTTTGAGCATTTTAACAGTTTTTTCATTCTGATGAAGAGAATTGCCATGAGAAATAAACACAAGCAAACTGCCTATGTCCAACACAGACATAGCGCTTTGGGTGGGAATTTGTGGGGCTGGTGATATTTGAAAGTAATATTTTCAATCTGTCCAGATGCTCCAGAGAGAGGCCCAAGAGTGAATTGGCCTTGAGTCTCCTTATTTTGCCCTTTCAAACATGCAATCTATGCTTGCCACAGTGGCTTTCTAGAAGCATACTTCCCTATAATGCTTGTATTTTCACCTGAAGCCATGAATGCAAAAAAAAAAGAGGAATTGTTGGAAACTGTTTCTATGGTACAGCCCCTCAGTGAAGGTAGAGAGGGAGAGAAAAACAGAGAGAGAGAGAGAGAGAGAGAGAGAGAGAGAGAGAGAGAGAGAGAGAGAGAGAGAGAGAGAGCATATGTTCATAACAGGCCTGAATATATTCATTTTTTACCTCCCTTCATCTGTCAGGGCTGCGCTCGTGCCTGGCTAATGAGTGCTTTAATTAGCTTTGACTCGCTCCGAATGCTCCAGGTCATTCCCAATTGAACCCCTGGTCTGGGATCTCGCCCTCCTGATCTCCCCTCGTATCCCAAGGGGACCTGGCTGCAAGGTATCCCCAGGGAGGCCGGAGACCAAACCATTCCCGTCTCCTTTCATGCCTCTCTCTTTCTCTTCTCTCTTTCTCTTCTCTCTTTCTCTTCTCTCTTTCTCTTCTCTCTTTCTCTTCTCTCTCGCTTGCTCTTCCTCCGTTCTTAGCCCTCATTTCATAGTTTCATTTTTTTTTTTTTTTTTGCAGATTCAGACCCCATTTCTTTGTCCTCCATTCAAGTTAACAAAGTCAAGTTCAGGTTGGAGCGCAAACCAAATACTGCATCCACGTTTTACAAAAAGAGACAAATTAGTGGGGATGCAGAACCTGAATTAGAGAGTCTTATCACGCTGATGTACCTCTGGCAAGCCAACGTCAAATTCACACAAATTCACAGACAGACACACCTGACACCACGTCGTCATGACAAATGAGGAGGTTGACGTGGATGTATCTGCCCTCTGCGTACAGGCATTACATGATGGAGGTAAGTGGCATTCGCTGCGGTCCTTATGCTTCCATTTCCATAAATGACATTCTCCTCCACAAACATTACGAAACGACAACACTTCACCGCTGTATTCTCCAGAACCACAAAATAAAAAATCAAATAGGAAAGAGAGATGAAAAACCACCTGACCACCATGGCACAGCACATCTATCATTTAAATTGGTAAACTTATTTTTAGATGCAACACTCCTTTGTTTTATTCTCCCTTTTCCTTCTTAATTCATTTATTTTCCTCCGTCCTTCTCTCTCTCTCTCCCTCTCCTTCTCTCCTCTGTTCCCTGTTGAAGATTATTTATCTAAACACTCCACTCTCTGAGAGTGCATTCGGTGGCCCTGAAGCTATTTTCCACTTGGGCAACCGTGAAGTCATATTGACACTAAACATATGGTCGGCCCTGTTTGGAGATACACTTCCAGACTTGCAGAGTTTCAGTTGTCTTAATGAATAATACCATGGTGGATTCGAGCGGCAGCGATAGCTGGGAGATTTTTTTTTTGCACGGCACCAACAATGCCTTCATGCATGAATTAGCAGTCTGCATTTTCATTTCAACATGGAACCAAGAGACATTACGCCTTCCTCTTTCATTTTTCACCAAGGAAACAACAAGGAGAGTGCAAAAAAAGGGAAAAAGAATTACTGAAATTTACTGAAGAAATATTATACCCTATTATTATCTTCCTCTATATTACATATCAATTTTTACATGATACGAGTCTGTGCAGCTTATATGAGCTGGTGCCATGGTAACAGCCTATCCATGCATTAACAGGAATGCATTGGCTCATGCAGAATGAAATACATATTTTACTAGATTGCTTCATGGAGAAGGTAAAATAATGTCTTTGTTGTGTAAGGCACAAAGAGCCTGCAAGAACAACGAGACGCTCCTGTTCGCATCTTGCACATACCGCTCAAGCGACCGCAGCGTTAAGTGACAGACCAGGTAAAGAAAATAATGAACAGCCACAAATAGAGCCAAACGCAGTACGCTCAGCTGAACCTCCATTCGTTCGTCTTAGGCAGATGGGGGGGTGGGGGGCAGAACACTGCCTCCCACGATGCACTTGGTTGACCTGAGTGATGGGGTCTGGGGAATAGAGATGGGGGTAGGGGGGTAAAATGGAGGGGGAGGGGGGCAGGGGGTAAAATGCCCTCTGGCACGTTTTGGGGGTGTTCCGCATCTTGGGAGCCATGATCAGGTAGCGTATGTTGGAGGATGGCGAGGAGGCAACCGAGCCAGAGAGGGTTCACGGGAAGGGGAGGAGGAGGAGGAGGAGGAGGAGGAGGGGGAGATGCTCTCCAAAAGCCCCATCAAAAAGTGGCCCCTGTGACACAACACTGTGCCATCATTATGTTTGAGATATTATGTAGCGGTGTTTCTAAAGTGCAATTATATTATATAACATTATATGCTGTTCAATTATATTTTGACATATTAAGACATAAGCTCTATGGTACGTCTTAACAAGAGTCGGATAACTACTGTCAGATGGTGGACATAGAAAGAGATACAAATCTTGAAATTCATGTTCCAATGCCTAATAAGGATAATTAGACAAGCTCAGCTTGTACTGGCTTATTTATGAGATGGACTAATTGTTGTCCTTCATACCAGAAAACCCCCCAGATGACTTGATATGTTAAAAAAAAAAACTGCAAGAAGAAAAAGGAAAAACTGTTCTCTCTGGCTGAACAACAAGAGATGACTTCTCTCTCTCTCTCTCTCTTCCTCTCTCTCTCTCTCTCTCTCTCTCTCTCTCTCTCTCTCTCTCTCTTCCTCTCTCTCTCTCTCCCTCACTTTGAATTGTGACTGTGCTAAACATTTGTTTGCCACCGCGTGCACGCCACACTGCAAGAATTAGCATGTCCGAACAGTGGGTGGCGTTCAAAACTAAAACTTTTACATAAGTGGACACCAGTGGGTGGATGTGACGGGCTGTCCATTTGATATTAAATGCGGTGACCGCTATAATAATTACCTTTACCTGCAGAGGAGGCAGAAAGAAAGAGAAAGAGAGAGCGAGAGAAAGAGAAAGAGAGAGTGCTCGGCGTGTTTGCTTGCGTGTGTATTTGTGGAGGTGAAAAGGTGTGCTTGGTGACAGATGGATTGAACCCGGTCCAGAGTCCCCCGTCCAAGACACACAATCCTCTCAGGTGCTCTGCCCGTCCTCCAGGCCAACGCCGCAAAGTCACACACAGTGCAACACGCCGGCCCACACTCCTCATGTGGCTGCGCGGCCACATATGGCCGGCAAGATGTGTTTAAATGCACTGGCAAAGAAACGGCTCTGGCAGAGACCCTCGCACCCTTCACATTAGCATTCCCAGCATCTTGATAAATGTTGCAAAGGAACTTGCAGCAAGACGTTTTTGAGATTTCTTTTGATTGAAGGTTGATGTTTCGTTCAATTCGAAAACTTGAAATGTATCTGCATGGTGTGGCGTGGATTCTTGATAATTAAATGCATGACCTTGGATTTGGCTTCATTTAAACACTACAAATAGGAAGAATTGCAGCTACATTTTGACAGCAATTCTCTTCCTCTCATTAAATGTGCACCTGAGAGCTGGGAAAACTGCTCGCTTTCTCCCTCAAAATAGCCATGATGTGTTTTCTGCACCATTTAATAACTTTGTACCCAGGGACCCTGTTAGATTTACAATCAAGCCGTAAACATGTCATGCTATCGCGGCCACATGATCACTATATAGAGCAGTGAGAGTAAGTAACACTGAGAAAGTTTTGCTCTAATGAGCAAAAGTAAATAAAGTCAGCATCGTTTTCCCTCCACAGTTTCCCTCCCTCCCTTCCTCCTTCCCTCTCTCTCTCTCTCTCTCTCTCTCTCTCTCTCTCTCCTGCCTCCCTCTCTCTCGCTCGGCCCAAAATCAGACGTGTATTGATGGGTGAGCGGCCGCGACGGGTGGTAATTAATGCCCAGGTTATATTGAGGGGACGCGGACAAGCACGTGATCCATTTATCAGGAGCCCGAGTGTGTGTTTGTCTCCGGCCCATTGAACCCGCCACCAGTGTCTCGCCGGGCCGCATCCTAATTACTGCACACACACACACACACACACACACACACACACACACACACACACACACACACACACACACACACACACACACACACACAGTAAGACACACAGGAACACACACACACATTCTGGCCTATTCGTGGAGGGGAAACGTGAGGAGATAAACATTTTTTAAAAGTCAAGTGCAGTGCTGCAGTGCTCTGTGTGTATTGTTTTTGGCCCACACCTAACTCTCTTTCTCCCTTTTCTCTCTCTCTTTCTCTCTCTTTCTCTCTCTCTCTCTCACACACATTATGCATGAACACACATAGCTATCATATCTCTTGACAACAGAAATGCACAATCACACACACACACACACACATTCACTAATATATACAGTAAATCAGTGTTACCAACACCAACCTATAAACAGTTTATGCTGAACAGTGACACACGACCACGCAGACATACACAATCACATGCATAAAGACACACACACACACTTTATTGAAAACAAGTCAGTCGGCCTTGCTTGTGTGGTCAGTCGGGAAGTTTTCCACGTTCGGTGGGAGCCGGAGGAGATGAGCTAGCCCCTGCAGACCCCTGGAGGGGAGACACAGACGAGTACAGCAGCGGAGAGAGACAGAGAAGAGAAAACAAAGACAGAGAGAAGAAAGTCAAACGGATGACAGAAAGAAAGAAAAAAACAGAGCTTTTCCCCTGCTTTTTCCCCTGTCTCCCTCTCTTCCTTAAATCCCGCCTTAATGATTTATGTATGGGGTGACGGACAGGTGCCGTCAGCAGGCTCCGAGTCCTGCTAGTGAGATTACAGTATAGAAGAACGGGACTCAATCTCTTATTCAGTCCTGACAGAGCTGAGGCCAACACTGACCTATAGCAGCACACTTACTGACATTCCTTCACAACTCACAAACATGGCATATAGGCTTAGATAGATACATAGAAACACTCACAAACTGTCACACACTAGTCAAAACAATGGTCTCATGGGGGCTATAGGCCTTACTCTGGGAGTTTATCTTTACATTATCTTTTTCTCACACATGTCGAGCCATTCTTTCTATTTTCCTAGCTAAATAAAGGTCAAAAAGCAAAAACAAAACAAGGCTGGTCTACATTCCAGAGCAATATACTCTTTTACTGGTTGCTGTCTCAATCAGCTAGTGCTACCTTGGCTCAACCAGCATGGAAATGGGTTTGGAATGTTGAAAATGCTAAAATCATCTCCACCCACACTAGCAACGAATTCCAGCATGGTATGACTATAGACACAGAAAAAAAAAGTCTGGTTCTAAGAAACGTAACATAAACAAACGTGTCTCGATTTCCTATTTAGGCCACACAAATATATTTCTGCAGGTACTGTCACACACACACACACACACACACACACTAATAGAGGAAAAAAACACATCCAAGACATCTCACAACCACACACACACACAAACTCACATACAGCAGCAGCAAGCTGAACCAAGCTGTACCGCACTGTTTTTTTTTTTTGAGATGGTCATTAGCTGATACATGTTTCAGTGGCACTAAATTGCTCAAAATGCTGGCTGCATCTACCACCGCTTGTTAAAAGGGAGAGAAAACCAGGGGTAGGGATACACCCTGTGGACTTTTTTATTTTAAAGAAGGGCGTGTGTGGGGGGGGGGGGGCATTTTTTTTTTTAAGATATCAAAGATATTTAGGAGACTTTGGAGAGGGTGTCCTAGATGAGTCTGTGTGTTAGAGGATGGGAGATGAGGGGGATGCGGCTCTAATTGAAAACATAAATGTCAAAATAGAGGAGCGGCAGAGAGAGAGAGAAAGAGGGAGAGAGGGAGAGAGAGAGTGGGGAAGGGGGATAGCATGCCATGAATACCAAAAGCGCTAATCAGGGCGTTTAACTCGCAGTGGCACACGGGCCAATTAAAACTGGACATGAATAAGCGTGTATGTGTATGTGTGTGTGTGTGTGTGTGTGTGTGTGTGTGTGTGTGTATGTGTATGTGTGTGTGTGTGTGTGTGTGTGTGTGTGTGTGTGTGTGTGTGGGTGTGT
>NC_055974.1:5090209-5127709 GCF_018492685.1 Alosa sapidissima | reverse complement strand
CTGTTGTCAGTTGAGTTCGTTCAATTCATTTATTGTAGGCTAGTAGCCTAGGCAAATATGAAACGGAGATGTAACGTGGCTACCGGCGGGATTTTGAACTTGCATGTTTCATGCATTTAAGGGCAAAAAATACCATGGGATTGATGTGTTCTCCATTTGAGGAACGTAATCAATTGCGGACGTGCACAGACAGCTTAGACACAGAGCGCATATAGGCCTACAGTAGGTTAGGCTACTTTCACTTTCTTGAGCGTATTCATTAGGCTACGTAAAAGATGCTTCATACCAAAACAAGATCACACATTATCAAATGTATCATGACGTGTCACAAAGACTACTCTTACTCTATTAGAAAATCGAAACCAAAATCATGTAAGTGTAAGTGTTCTCTCATTGACGCCTGTAGGAGACGATCCAATTTTGTAAATTTGCACGTCGTAAAGTTCAATATAAGAGTTAAAATAAAGCCAGTCATACAGCATTTTATTCAATATTTTACACCTACTAAATCATCAAAGTAAATTTCAAAACTTTTCAGCAACCGTGAGTCATAACTCGTCCTGACTAGGGCAACCTATAAGCCTAATACGTCCCACTCTGCTGAAAATTATTGAAAAGAAACCGTTTGCAAGATCTTAGGGCTAGTCCACACGTACGAAATCTATCTTTTTTTCCTCCGTCTTCCCTGAAACCGCATCAAGAATATTTGCGTCCAAACGGATCCATCTCAACACGACTCAACACGTTACTTCATACCCCAGGCCTATAGGTGGCACTGTTTCTTTACAGAAATTGACCAAAGTTTGTGCTTTACAAACAGACAGAATAGGCTATGACGAAATGGCTAGTGCAAGGAAACCAGAATTGTTTGTGTGGACTGATGGTGAACTGTCAACTGTAGTCAACTGTAAAACTAATAAACTTTATTTTACGGTTTGTGAAGGGTGCAGTCCCGTCCTTTATTTGGCTAACGCAGGTAGGCCTACTAATCACCTTTACTTTCTTTGGTTGTAGGATAGTCTGTGATTCACATTAGTTTTGGCTATCACCGCAATTAGGCTACTAAACGCAAGGCTTACCCAAGTTCTAGGCTATTCTGTCGCCATATTTTTAATATTGCTATAAAACCTTCGTTAGTAACAGTCAATACGTTTGCCTGCATCAAATCAAATCGCGCATCGTAAGACATGTAAAATAAATGAATGACACTGGCACTACGCACAAATTAATGTAGCCTAAACTTACACCGCACTTTCCTAATAACTTAAGTTCTCTCGCGTCACTGACAGTAGCTAGAATGCATTAAAAATCACGGGGAAAAAACTGTGTTCAGTCCACCAAGTCATAAGCTATCGGCGCTGCGCAGCACCAGTTGTGATATTTATCTTACGGAGTGTAATCGTAGGTAATGTCATGTATGAAAACTAGTATTGTTAGGCAATACTATAAGTGCAAGTCCAGGGCAGCTGAGGTGTGGCGATGACATCATCGATACGCAAGCAGGATGTGCGGTTTCGCTGTCTTAAACGAATTCAAACGGGCTACAGTCTCAGATTTCTCCACTCTGGGACTAGGTTTCAGAAAAGTGCGGTTTCGGGCAGTGCGTTTACAGGATTCGTTTGGACACTCGGCCAAGACGAAGCAAAACCTCTGCGTTTAACCTAAAAAGCGTCTCCGTGTGGACGGGCCTTAGCTCCTCCGGCCTTGTGCTGTGGAAGAGGCCTGTCCCGCCTTACCCGGAGGTGGGGGAGGGGCGCCCTCGCACCGGGCCCCTGCGGGTCCCGGGCCGGGGGCGTGCCGCACCCCCGCACCCCCTCAAGCTCCGCCCCTGTGTGTGTGCGTGCGTGCGTGTGCGTGTGCGTGTGCGTGTTTGTGTGCGTGTGCATGTGTGTGTGTGTGTGCGTGTGTGTGTGTGTGTGTTTGTGTGCGTGGGTGTGTGTGTGTGTGTGTGCGTGCGTGCACTAGTATGACCTAACAGTGCTCCCAGGAGACTAAGACATCTCATATTATCTTCTTCACGTCTCTTGACAGTCCTCCATCAGCAAATACTGCCGGCGCACAGCCACTTGAATTAATTGATCCTTACATTGGATCCAATTACATGATTAGGGGTCTGAAGAGAAGGCAGCCCAGAGACCATTGGTCCAGGTCCCTACAGACCCATCCGCTTGTGCAGTCCTCTCGCATGACACACACACACACACACACACACACACACACACACACACACACACAAAGATGCATACAGAGATGTGCACAAACACACACACACACATGCATGAATTATTCATGCTTGCGGTACATCTCTCTCCCCGCAGAGGTAACTTCCTTTCTTATTGAAATGAGGCAAGTGTAAACATATGATGGTTGTTACCAGTGCTGTGGCCAGGTGGGTGGGAGTTTGGAAGATGTCCATACGAAGTTCATGATTTCCATTAGAAAGACATAGTGGCAACTGGAAGAAATGGCAATCACCCTCAGATGCCTGTGTGATTTATGCATGTAGTGCTAGCAGTATGTGTGTCTGTTTGTGTGTGTGTGTGTGTGTGTGTGTGTGTGTGTGTGTATGTGTGTGTTGGGGGTGCTTGGTGAGTGTGAAAGAGGCAGAAGATAATGATGGAAATATAAAGACATGAATTGTACATTGTGTATTTGTCCATGACTTGAGAAATGAAGAAAGGGCATGAAGAAAGTAGAGAATCAAAGAGCAAGGGAAGCAGGACAGAACAAAATATGAATTAAATTAAGAAAAGAACCGTAACAACCAACCATTAAAATGTAGATGAGAAAAAGATTGAAAAGCAAAGTAGAAAGAAAAGAAAATACATGTCCACACAGTTGCTGTATTCCATCTTCCGTCAAGTCAGCCACAAAGTCAAGCCTGTGTGTATATATCTCATGTAGTCAGTCAGTGGCATTCAAATCACTTTCAGACCTTGGCTGCACCTTAATGTGGCCCAATCTCATTTGATCCCCTGCAGGCTCCGACATGCAAGCAAAAACACCTCCCAGCCTCCAAAGCCGCCGTGAGGAGAGAGAGAGAGAGAGAGAGAGAGAGGGAGAGAGAGGATGAAGGGTGAGGGGTGGTGGTGGGGAGGCTCTTCCTAAACTGCGGGGGCCGCCCGGCTTTCATTTGTGAGGGCAAACGGCTGTGGATGTGTGGGGTGACGGAGGTGAGGTGGAGATGCCTGCTGTGGGGTGGAGAAATAAATAAATCTAAATCAACGTATGGAAAAGGATGGAGAAGTGACTCATTTCTAAGACCCAAGTGGTGTGAGGAAGAATGCTGTAGCAGGCTGACAGGATTAGACTCCCATATTTCACAGGTTTTATCTGTGCGAAAGGTAAACATACTGTACATAGCTTCTACATCTGTTCCTTTATTATTGACATGGTTGACAGGATAGATGAAATTACCAAGATTTCAACAAAAAAATCAAACCACATCACTGAGAGAGACAGGTGAATAGTCACCATTGATTTCATATTTATTATTTACTTTATTTATTTACAGTTTGATTGATTGATTGGTTGATAGGGGTACAACACTTGTGTAAATGGGCAACACTAGCTAACATAACTTGCTGGACCTTTACTTCTGCTTGATGTAGTAGATGCGGGTGTGTACGTATTGACATAGTGTCAGTCACAGTTACTCTCTCACACCCCCACATCCCCACCCAACCCCTGTGGCCTTCAGGTGGTGCAGTGTGGGCTGGACGGATGGGATAAGAACAGAGTTAGCATTAGCCCTAACAGCTTAATCCCTTAGCAATCTGATTAGCGGGCTGACAGAGACAAACCCGATTATGGTGGTCGGCCTAATGGATGAACGTTCACTTTGGTGGTAATGAGCCTTCTCTCCCTCTCCCTCTCTGGTGCCCCCCCAATCCCAATCCTCCCCCACCTTTCTTATGCAGCCTTTGCCACTTAATCTACTAAACCCCTCTTCTACTGCACTTTTTACCCCCCCCCCCCCCCCATAAATGCACAAATAGGCTGACACCAGACATAATTTCACTGCATTTCTTACTTCCAGTAACTATATGCATGTGACAATAAACTTCCTTGTAACCTTGTATCCTTGTATCCTCTCAGCCTCTGTCATTCTCCCACAGACATGCTAATTGGGCTAATCCTTGGGGCAGTCTTGAGATGAGTGTTTGTGGAAACGTATCTCTCCCCATCTGTGTTGGAGTTGCAGGGGTCCAGAGGTCCAGCTTGTCATCCCTTTTAACAGTGAAAGAGAGGTGAAGAGAAATACAAACTTAAAAGATAAATGATGTGTGTCTCTATGGAAACTCTCATCCCTAGAAAACATTGCTGGACCAGTAATAAATGAAAGCATGGGGGCAAAACGAAAGAACATTTCCAATGAGATGAAATTAGTCCGTCTGGTCCATTAGTGCGGTCTAACAACGTCAGGAAGTGGAACTCGCCACATATAGACACCCACATCCACACAATCCCATATAGAAAATAATATACATTATGTAGGTTTTACATAAGCGCAGAAAAATGCCCATGTTGGGGATGTTAGGAATGTGCTTAGCTATGCCTGTACTTCCCATTGCCTCCTCATACTTCCTCATAAATGTTTCCTTTGAGACATGGCTGATGAAGGCCCCTCACCCAGACAAACAAAGAGTTGTTTGTATATAATAACAGTTATGGATACACACATTCAAATGTTTCAGAGAAATTTGTATTTTAGGTGGAAAAGTATTAACAGGATATTAACTGAGGAATGTTGAGCCAAAAAACATAAACACTGACAATGTTCCTAAAACAAATGTAAGTGAAAATGACATGCGGAATGATGTGGAAAGAAAACTGACAGCTAAGGAAGGCAAATGAAAGCACACGATGCCTGGAATGCCTTCAACCCACAATAAACAACGGGTTCAATATTTGTTTTCAAATTGATGTAAATAGAAACAGATAAATAGAGATAGATGGATGGTATATTTGCAGTGGGTAAATTCATATTTTACGGTGTCATAAACTCAGATTGTTGATGTTTTATGAACTATTGTGCAAGACTGTAAACATCCAAGATGTGGGAACCCCCTTAAAAAGTCCTAAAAAAAAATAATACAGTATAAATATTCAAATATCCAGCTTGTCCATTGATCCAATAATGAGGGAACCAGAATGGCAAAGTTTGATGTACCATCAAACCCTTGGGCTGAACTAATCAAAGGGCCATTAAATATTTCTGTACGATATTAATACTGTCATGTTGAACAAGGGCTCTATTTCACAAAGTATGACTGCCAATAATTCAAAAACTATGGGTGTAATTTCTGCATGTTATTCAGCTCGATATTTCACTTTTTGCCATTTATGAAAGGAATTATGAAGTTCCTTTCATGAAAGTTTAAATCCTGATCTTCTGCTTTTGATTCCATGACAAGGGCAGTTCCAGCAAACTTGGTTTGACAAAAATAGTCCTGTTGTCACCATGAAATAATGTGTGTGCTCTTCTAGCTAATGCATGCTAGTTTACATTGACATGGAAACATTAGCCTACTGTTTATCATGTAGGCTTCCCAGATCCAGGTAAAATCGAGAGGTCCTGGAACCAAACAAAATTTGAGTGTACACCTCATGTACAATTATATTTGTGCAATGTAATTTGACACAATCATTTACTTTAACAATCATTTCAATGCCACATCAATGGTCCTTTTCGTCAGTTTTCAATAAATTAGGTAGGCCTACTTACTTAGTGCTAAATTGGTAATCAGTTTGTTAAAAAATTGGCGAATCGGGGAAATAATTTTTCAAATATCTATATTTAAATATAATCAATCTTGATGCTATAATCATGAACATTTGCCCAAAAGGGCCAAAAATATGGCTTGGCTTTGCTATCAACCCCTGAATGTTAGCCAGTTACCAGTGGCTAGGCTAAACCTTGGTCCTTGTGTGACTTGCTCAGTCCGCCAGACTCGAATGTGTCTGCCTAATCCATACACTCAGATGGAGCCCCTACACAGTCTGACCAATCAATAGGTAATTAAACAGGTGGATGGTAATTAGAGTATAATTATCAAAATCTTTCAAGCGGACTTCTGAGACACAACTCTTGACACAGCTTGGAGAGCACTCCATCGACCATGTCCATGCTGAAAAATAGACAACAGTGCGCAAGGAGTTGAGGAGTTGAATTGAGAATATTCAGAGGGCACAATCCACACTCAGATGCTTCTCTGAGGCCAATTACACTGGCGCGCGACTTAGCAATTGTTAATGCGTCTGCAATCCAAAAGCGCTCAAGGTAAGAAATTGTACGCTACCACCCTACCCTTTCAGACATATAAAGTTTCTATGGTTTTATCAATGTGACACTCTGAGACAGACTTTGCACCACCCTAGCCTGGTGACACCACACCACACACACACACACACACACACACACACATCCTCTTTGCATCGTCTCCTTGAGAGTCTTATCACATCTTCCGCTAATGCAGTGCTCAGGGTGTCACAGGGGAGTGCTAATCTCTCTGTTTTTTGGGGGCTTTTGCTGTGGCGCCGGCCGGCTAGCCAGCCACTCACTCGCTTGCTCATTATAAGTGAGGCAGAGCAAAGAGCGAAAGACGCAAGAAAAAAAAAGAAAAAAGAAAGACCAAGAGAGAGAAAAAAGATAGATAGAGAGAGAGAGAGAGAGAGAGAGAGAGAGAGAGAGAGAGAGAGAGAGAAGAAAACGGTTATGGAGACTGCAGGCTGTGAGGCTGTGGGAGCTGCACTATTACTTGAGCTGCCGACGAGGGTGCCAAACACATAGTCTGGCGGCTACACTAACAGTGTTTCTCCTCCCTCTTTCTGTGCTGGTGTCTTTTTGATTTCCTACCTGCTTCTTTATTCATTTGTTCTTTTCTCTGTCTATTTTTTTTGTCTTTCTTGCCTGAGCTACACTTTTAACTTTTATACTGTGTCTCTCTCTCTGAGCCCTCTACTCAATGACCCTCTCCCATTATTTTCTCCCTTTCTTTCATTCGACTCTCTCTCTCTCCCTCTCTCTCTCTTTCTTTCCCTCACACACAGACACACTCACTCCATATATCTCATTCTTAAGAGCTAATTTGCCTGGCCTCCACATCTGCTATTCCACACAGTCCAGCGATTTACATCCTGTCTGTGGCCCCAACCGTTAAAAACCCACAGCATGAATAACAGCAGCAGGCACGTGTAGCTTTCTGACCATCGTCCATCCCTCTGATCACATGACTCTCCCCCCACATACCCCCCTCCACGAGCACTGTGGGTAATATATCTCCAGAGGCTCCATGGGCTCAGGTCCTTACCGGTAATAGCCAGTGACCTACCCTGCCCCTCGTACACTAGCGCTCGCGCCTGTCACACGTGGCTCTCCTCTCCGGCACCGGCGTGTAGAGCTGTCTCTCAGCACTGTGGGTCAGACAGGAAATGATTAATGGGTCAGCCCCAGCCTGGGATTGGATCGGCCTGCGCGTTGGCCGCCCGGCCTATCATATGGCACTCGCCGTGACTACCGTGACAAGGTGGAGGGGTGGAACGCGCAGGAGGTGGGGGAGGGAACAGCTGTTGCCGTTCACGGTGGTCATCAGGCAGGTATGTAAATGAGGCGCGGGTGGGCAGTAGGTGAGAGAGGTCGGACATATGTACAGACGTGCGCATACTTGGTGCTCGCTCTTGCTCAGTCACTCTGGGGCTGGTTTGGTCTGACGCAATGATAAAAAAAAAAACACACCTACGCAATTCTTTGGCAAGAAATACACATTACATTCCTATTGACATAACAGCACTGCGCACACACACACACACACACACACACACACAGATCAATACCCACAAATACACACATATACTGTATGCATAACTGCACATAAAACACGCACACATAAGGTTCTCACATATCATCCATATTACCTACATGCATACATATCATAGTATTTATACCCTCAAAACTGCACCTTCACATTAATTCATTCACTTGTGTGTGTGTGTGTGTGTGTGTGTGTGTGTGTGTGTGTGTGTGGATGTGTGTGTTTCTTTTTGCCAGCCGCCTAGTTTATAAGTGTGCTAGCCTCCGCACTTTAAAACAATAGCACCATCGATAATAGTATCATCTCGCCGGCCTTATATCCAACTGCAGAGTGATAAAACTTATACGAGCACAATTAAATCAAAGTTATTACAGGGGTTTTCTTATCAAGTTGTTTATCTGTTCGCTCAACCCACCACCTTCTCCTGTCCCTGACTTGTGCATAAAAGTTTGATTTGACTCTCCTGAACCATCAAGAAAAACAATAAATAAAAAATAAAATAAAAAAATGTATGAAACAAAATCAATTTCACAAAGTGCTAACCGGCAATGATGGGATTTGGCTTTCGATATTGGGCAAACAAGAAAACAACCATAAAAGATTGGAAAGATTGGAATTTAGTCTTTCATTTTCTTGGTGTGGACTGATTCAGTGCATGGTGTTTGGCTTCTCGGTGCATTAAATTGTTCTTGATCAGAGGGCTTTCCCCTCCAAAGGGGTTAAATGCGAGCCCATAGTCCATCTTAAAAGGCCATTCTGCATGCCATGTCCATGAAGGCTGATCAATGGCATTATTAATTGCCCTCCTCTCTATGCCATGTGCAAACTATTGACCCATAAACTCTTTCCACTCTCACTCTCTCCACTCTCCTCCACTCTCCTCCACTCTTCTCTTTCTTTTGTCTGACTTTTCTCTTTACTTCTTCTTTCTCCCTTTCTTCTTCTGTTTATTTCCCTTTTTCAGTCTCTATTTTTATTCATCACGTTAGTACTTCTGCAGCACATAGTCCAATGATTGACTTCATTCTGTTGCTTGCAAGCAACTGTCTCTTGATGCAAGTGTCTCAGTTCTGTTTCTTCAGTCTACGCATTCCCATCCATGCCTTGTGTTCTGTCCATTTTCATCTTTTTTACTCAGGCAGACCTTCACATTCTTTGACACAAACTTCGCCTGCTCTTCCTGCAAAGCCATTTTATTATCTGACTCTTCTCCTAGCTTTTTTTTTCATTACTTGAAAATAAAAATAAAAGTTACTTGGCCCTAAGGTCTTAGAGTACAGTATTGCCTGAATGTCAGTCACTGTTTAGTTGGCACGGGTTGTGCAGTCAAGCCGTGGGTCTATGTTTGTATGATACACTGTTCAAATTCTGTTTGTTACTGGGGAACTGTTACTGGGCATTTGGTTCTGGAGACCCCAGGCATAAGGGTTGTCATGCTCAACAGACACAAATGACCAATGCCATTGTGCTGCATTCTTGTTGGAATAACTTTGTATTTGGTTCTTAAGGGTGGGGAGAGGTGTGTTGGGGGGAGGTGTTGGGGGGTTGGAGAGAGATAACACGCAGAATCCCATGCTCAATCTCATGCATAATGCATTGCCATTCTAAATATTCACACACTGTTT
The DNA here is from genome assembly GCF_018492685.1 of Alosa sapidissima. Taxonomy (NCBI): domain Eukaryota; kingdom Metazoa; phylum Chordata; class Actinopteri; order Clupeiformes; family Clupeidae; genus Alosa; species Alosa sapidissima. The sequence goes on along the minus strand of NC_055974.1, from coordinate 5,118,270 downwards.
AATTCATAGGCCCAAAATCTCTGCAACATTTCATTTCCAATGCATTGCCTAAACATTAATTACGCATCACATTTAGTTTAATTTGTCTTAATTTTCCTGTCTCCTTCGGACAGAGAAATTAACATTTCCAGCTGCATGTTTCCCCCACTGCCCATGTTCTCGCTACTTAGGAGAGAATGATGGAAATAAACATGGGTCTGATTACCATATTAATATCATCTGCTAACCTATTTTTCCCATCGTTGTGAATCTATGAGATTCACATTAACCCAAATAACAGACGGCTACTGTAAAAATGCATTATTCTTACGGTCTAAAACATGTACTCATAATTATGTGTGATCCCCGTTTCCTTGAATATGGATATGGGGGTTGATGGGGGATTTGCTCTGCTTGTGAATATGTGTCACAGCTTATTTAAAAACAAAATATCAAACGGACCAATCACAAAACTGTAAAAGTTGAGAACATGTCAAACTGTGAGCTGCAAGATGCTCTCTCAGGTGGCTGTTAGCACGTCATTAGCGAGTGGTGGCTAACCCCAGCCTGAGGAATGGGCTCCATCTTGGCACTAATTACCTGCAGCGCTATGCAGCCATACATCACTGTGACATATAAGTCAAATTACATGCTGGAATGCAGGAGGCACAGATGTGTTTGGGTAAGCCCTGCATATTACAGTACACACACACACACACACACACATACATATTTAATCCTGAATGCCTATGGTGTATGCATGAAGTGTTAGAAGGGAAAACCAGGTATTGTTTAGGTGATATATATGCCGCACATAAAGAACGTATTCAATGTTTTCTCATTCTCAGTATGCCCTGCTTGTGATTAAGTGGTAGGGTAAAGTTCTTGTTCCAGAGGCCCTGTGTGTAACTTAACAAAAGGAAAAAAGACCAGACGAAGACCAGATTGTTTTATCATGTTATATTTTAATTTGCAGAGACAAAAAGGACAAGCAATTTATTTACAGGAACCTGTACAAAAAGCAAATTAACTTATGTAAAATAGTCATAAATAGGAGTGGACTTGCGTTCAGTACATTTTGCCATGTTAAGCTAAGTTCCGTGCATAGTGACTTATAATAAACAATGACAAACTGCTCCTCGGTTTCTACATCAACATCCAAGTGTTTGATTTATTTATTCTTTTTTGTATTTTATTTTTCATAGAATTGTTTATCATGGGTTTTAAAATGACACATCTGATTTGTGAATGTGAAAGTCGGATGCTGAGAAAGAGCAGACACCTTTGGGTTAGGGGGAGAGAGGCAGACCAGAGCCCAAGTGATTAAGGCCCGCTCTTGACACCCAGATGCCAACTACCTGACATACCTGTGACCCTGCTGTATATTTTATGAGAGCATTGAAATGACAGCAGCATCTTTATCTCTCTCTCTCCTTCTCTGTCTCTCTTGCTTTCTCCCCCCATCACTCTTTTTGCCTCTTGCAAGTCTGTCTATCTCTCTGTACCTCACTCTCTTCTTCAACTCGAAGTACCAGTTGGGTAGTGTCTACTTGACTGAATCCAACATTACTGAGCTATGACTGAAACATTTTCTCTTTGTATTGTGTCAATGAGTCTCTCTCTCTCTCTCTGTATCTTCAAAGGTGTTATCTCCCCCCCTAAGGTGTCTGCTCTGTCAGCATCCCTCCTTTGCAGCCCACAGAGCCACCACGAGCTCCATCGTCCCCCCAAATGCTTCTCTCCTGTGAAATGTTAGAGGTCACCACCCTCCATGCGCACAACAACTTGTTGCACTGGAGCCACACAAAGACGATATGTTCATCCAATTGCCTGGACTAGATTAAAGGTTTGATCTTGGGACAGTCTTTCACATCATAACGAGGTTCATCCAAGACCTCATGGTTGCAGCGATCGCACAGACACTTGTGACAGTGGATTGATCCCATGTTAAGACAACTCAAGATAGAGGGCATCAAATTTCAACCTCTCACATAGATATCATCCAAGTATATCTGATCCAGAACATCTAAAAAAGCATTTCAATATAACTGGTTTCATACCATTCAGAACCAACAATTAAATCATACCCATTGGTATAAAAAGGCACAATTGCATATTTTGCATTCACTCTATATTTGTTTTGATTTTCCTGTTTCTTTTCTCTAAATATACAAAGTGATGCCGAAAACAGAGAACAAAACGAGAAGCAAAGACAACGAAATTAGCAAATATTACCATTATCATTGTCACAGTCTACCAAAGAATAGTAATAATTAAAAAAACTGAAACAAATGCAACACTGATAGGTACAAAACCAGATGAAGGAGAAAACAAGCAAACAAAAAAAAAACTTTGTCAGGAATCACTTCTCTGGATGGATGATCAAGCCAAAAGTGTGCACTCTTTGAAATGAAAGACAAGGTAATAGCATGAACAACAATGACAACAAAAGTTTTAAAAATCAACAGCCATTTGAAGTGGAAAAAACAGGGCTCGGAAACAAAATGACAACCATTTGGATATAATAACATAGTCAAAAAATAGCTCAATACAAAGAAACGAAGTTGATGAACCCCATGTATATATCATCCAGCTTTCTCAGACTGAGATACTAAGTCCTACTACATGGCTAATGTCTGTCCGGGTATAACAAAAGCAAGCAACAAGATGGACCCTCATCTTCACAGAGTATGATTTTTGTACATTTTCTTTTTTTATGCATTTTTTTGTATTTATTTCTCTCCTTCTCAGTAAGTGAAGTAAGTTTCCCTTTAAACGTGCAATAAAAAGTACATATCTGTATACAGTTTATAAGCATAGGAGCACTTCTTTTTAACGACGAGTAGTACTTACAGACTACAGACCCGACTGCCCAAAAAGCAGCACTGATTAACCCAAAACACGTTCTCTAAAGTACAAAAGCAAAAAGGGCTGCTGCTGCTGCTGCATGTCCTGGTTTCTCTCACTCAGTGTTGCGTGACTTCTACTGTTTTTAAATCTGTTTTTATGTAGGCGATTAGTTAACATCACCTACAATAGAAAGGGGACATAAGAGCTTTGCTTGTGTACATGTCTGTGTGTGTGTGTGTTTTGGCATGCATGTGCTTACGTATAAATGTATGTGTGTGTGTGTGTGTGTGTGTGTGTGTGTGTGTGTGTGTGTGTGTGTCTGACATTATCTATTAGCTTCTGTGACTCAATCACCATCAAAGAACATGACTGCCAGTACCTCAAAGACATTTAAAAAAGCACAGCATTTTTCGTAAGCAATGCAAAGCTAGAGCGAAATAAACATTTATTCCATGGATGTTAGTCGTTGTCTCTTGAAAAGGCTCGAGAGATACTGGTCACTCTCCTCCTCAGCATCAGTGGGCTTCTACCAGCACTTTGGTATCAGCCATGAAGCCCACTGCACCAGACGTCCTCTACAGAGTGGCCTGGTCACGTGCACAGGCACACGCCTCTCCACTGAGTCACTGAGCTAGCTCTCTTGTTATTAGCCAAATACATGTCCTATGACCTTCAGAAATGCCAGCACACTTCTTCATAAGTGCATGTTTGTACTGTCAGTGTGAGATACTGTGTGTGTGTGTGTGTGTAAAAATGTGTATGTGTGTGCGTACAACTTGAAGTAGCTGATTGGTCTAGTGGGCGGATGCGGGGTGTATGTATGTTTGTATGTATGTATGCTGCTCACTACCTTGACGTTGCTAGCCAAGGATTCCCTTGAACATTGTTTGCCTTCACCTGTTGTTTGTTAAAGACTAGCCCACATATATGAACATATTCTTGTAGTGTGGTCAGGTGTTTTGGGCAATTGTTCCTGCTAGACATCTTGCAGGGGTCATCACTAAAATGTCTGACCAAAACAAAAGTATGTTTAATTGAAATTTTGAAGGAGTAAGTAATTGTCTCGTTTTTCTCCAGATGTGATATTCACAACCACATTGACACATATTCACAGCGTTCAGGCAAAGACTAGCAACCACACGACTGGTCTTGGTTAAATAAGGTCCCCTTGGGTTATTTTCGGCTAACTCTCGGAGATTACCAAGGAAAGAGAAAGAGACTGGACAGGGAGGGAGGGAGTGAGAGGGGTGAGGGGGCAGGAGAGTGAGTGTGAAGTTGGGATATCGATTTAAAGCATGTGTCCATTATGTGTACACTATATTTATGTACAGAGTGTAAGCACACACACACAAACACATGTCTCAGAGTGTGTGTGCGCGTGCGCAAGTGGTTGGCGTGAGAAAGAGAGCACACAAGTTCGCGTGTGAGTTCACAGTTTACAGCGCACGTCGTGGACTAACAATTTTTCAACAGGCATCCACAGGCGTAGTGTTAGATTTTGCGGCTCAGATTCTCGTTATTAAAAAAACACAACACAAGAGTAATCCTCAAACTTGGTTGCCATGACAGGTGAAAAAAAAGAAGCAATAAAATCAAATAAAACAAAAAACAGACATATGAGCGTCTTTGAGATCGCTTGTTGCTATGGGAATATCCTTGCTTTCCCATTTGCTTTGTTCCTCTTCCTTCAGGTTTCTGTAAATTTGGATTTTTTTCCTGCAGTCTATTTTTGGTCTACTGTTACAATGCTGACTCAGTTTGATTGGTTCGAGCCTCGTTGATGATGGTTGCATACCATGGTGATATGGGCAGATCCTTGAACAAGCTTTGCCCATCCGTCCATGAACATCAGTACCATGAAGTACAAGAAGTACCTTGGTCAGAGTCTCTCCTCATGCCAGTATAGAGTTGTAGAAAAAAAGCGATCTAGAAAGATAGCAGGTAGGACCTTCGTTTAGCGCCAGTAGTCCATGTCTCCAAGGGGCTTGGTTATGCATGCACGTTACGATGATACAGTCGACATTATACAATGGGTGGGGTAATCAGTCAGCTAAAGAATAGTTCGAGAGGCCCGAAATCGCCAGCAGCAAAACATCCGATTGGCTTGCCATCAACCCCGCCCTTTCCCCCTTCTTTGCCTCCTCGCTAGTCACCCTTTTGTCCTACTCATCAACTTGTCTTGATTTTAAAAGTATGAGTTAGTCGTTCGTTAAGCGGATAGTTAAAATAAGCGAAAGAAAGAGTAAAGGTTTTGGTGAGAACGATCCTCAAGAGAATCAACCAAAGAGTATCGTTTATTTCTCTTGTCCTTTGAGCACGGCAGTCGTGTTTTTTTTCCTCTTGTGGGAAGGAGGAAGTCCATTTTGGGCTCTAAAACGAGAGTCTCAAGAGGGTGGTTTTGTGTGTGTGTGTGTGTGTGTGTGTGTGTGTGTGTGTGTTAGATTTTAGTGTTGATGGTAGGACGGGTGTTACTGATACAATTCTTTGCGTTTTTTTGTTTGTATGTTTCTTCTTAGTTTTGATTGGCGATTGGCGGCTGGTGCGGCGGTCACAGGTAGACCTCTCGGCGGGTGAGTGTGCCGCAGGTGGTGGGCTTGTAGTCGCCCGTCTGGGCCAGTGGGATGTCCTCGGGGGGGCGGCTGGGGTCGTCGGGTGCGCTGGCGGCGTAGCTGGCGGTGGCGAAGGCGTCGTAGGATGAGGACGAGGCGGACATCTTCTTGTTGAGCAGGTTGCGGTTGCGGTCGCCGAGCAGGTGGTGGTGCACTCCCACTGCCCCCGTCGCCGCCGCGTCGCCATTGGCCACCGCCAGCGGCGAGTCCGAATTGGCCGCCTGCTCACCCGAGGCCCCACCGCCGCCGGAGGTCATGAAGGTTGAAAGCTTGGGGGGCTGCTGGCTGCTGGCGACCTGCGGCTGCTTGGGCCGGCGCTCGGGCGACGTGCGCACGGGCATCCAGCAAGCGTCCGAGTGGCCGTACTCGTCACATTCGCGCGTGCACTTGCCGGTCATGGCTACGTCAGGCAGGGGCCGAGTGTCTGTGGCAAAGACAGAGAGAGAGAGAGAGAGAGAGAGAGAGAGAGAGAGAAAGGAAAAAAGAGAAAAAAAAGCCATTAATAAAAGTGCTCGGTTTCCTCCAAAGAAATAGTAATAGAAAAAATATAACAGAAATCTCATTCTGCATGTGGTATGTGTTTCATGAGAATGAAGCAAGAGACTCGGTTATTGAAGCGAGGTTGCTTCCTTGATTAATGAAATGCACCTCTAAGGAGGCCAACAACGCAACAGTTCTGGAAGAGCATTGCAGAGCATCCTAAGTGTTGCTTTGTTACCATGGTTTCAATCTGCAATGAGAGCCAAATATTACATCGCACCTGTAATATTTTGCAGCATCCTGAAGGCTTCATGCTCAACCCATACCACATGAGCGTAACTTAAAGTGAATACATTCAAAACAAAATAAACAATACAACTTTAAATGAATAACAGTGATGTGAGTCATTGATAAAAAGCATGCTTCAAACTGTGGGGGCAAGAGTGTGTGTGTGTGTGTGTGTGTGTGTGTGGTGTTGGTGTTGGAATTATCTAATTGTGCTTTCTTGTAAAGTCCTTGTAATGTGTGTGCCTTTATAAGGTATCCTACGCTGAATTTCTAAAGATAACCAACATACAGTTCATTAATATCTTATTATTTATGGTACATGTGTATCGTCTAATTTGTGCATCAATCCCGTATAAGAATATTATTTTTGTGCCACCTTGGCAGATGCATTCAATTCTCTTCTGGTGTCAGTCTGAGCAATCACCTTGTCACCCTGCTTTACAGCATATGAAAGAGTTTTACTTCTTTCTGAATCTGGCTTTCAATTCTTCTCATAGCTTAATGCGAGTTAACAGAGAGAGTTCCCTTTTTGAAATGTTACTATTACCACTGATTACAACAACAGGTACAAAAATTATGCTTGCATGTTAGCGTTCATTTTAATATATTTTTGTTGTTGTTGTTGAAAATTGTCTTGTTGCTAGGTTTGTTCAATATCAGACATTAATGACGTCTGTTTAAAAAAAAAAACAGACAACAAAACAAATCATATTATTTGTTTTTCATACATACACTTTAGCCCTGGCCTATAGTAAGACATGGATATAACAGGAGACAGGAAAAACCATCCCCAAAACCCCCTGCCGCCTCCAACTAAGCGGCTGTATGAAAGCAGACTGGCGTCCCACGAAAGGCCAACGGAGCGCACGGCGGCACAAAGGGGGGGAGGGGGGTGCAATGACCATAACCTCTCTGCTACTGTTAGTGCAGTCAATACAAAAACAACAAAAACAAAAACAAAAAGGAAACAAGACCAAATGGAAGCGTAGACAAAAGCAGACAAACCACCCCAGCAATCCCACCACTACCCGCCTGACTGGCCCCCACCAGGCATCTAGTCTATGGTAGAGAGGATGTGTGACATGGCACAAGCAAGAGAAAGAGAGCAACAATAAATGGTGGAGAGAGAGAGAGAGAGAGAGAGAGAGAGAGAGAGAGAGAGAGAGAGAGAGAGAGAGAGAGAGAGAGAGAGGGTGAGTGCTGAGGAAGCATGCTGCCTTTCCATAAACAGAATAACCAGTTTTAATCAGGGCTTACTTTTAATGTTCTTTTTCTCCTGCAAAGAAAGAATAGAATAGAAATCACTGTTTTGTTTGATTGACAATGGAACTGTTTTTTGCTATGTATGGACTACGTAAGAGATCTGTGTGTGTGTGGGTGAGTGTGTATGCGCGTGTGTGCATTTGTATGTATAATATATAAAACCTCAGTGATGACAACTGTACAGATGAACTATGTGTGATGTGCAGAGATGTTTTGACATGATACTGCTTTCCAACATACATATATAAGCAAAGACAAATTTCAAAAGAAAATACTGGTTTTAAAGGAAAAAGGACAGATCGAAACGAAAGACACTTAGTCACACTCTGGAATACATCATATCAAAATACCCACGCAAATATTCTTAGGGTATCTAACGAAGAACGAACTTTGACATCGCCACGTCATTCTACTTTGGTGTAGCAAGGCAGTCCAGTGCAAACGGGGCAGAATGATAGATTTTGCTTTTTTGCCCCTTACACTAGCAACACGCAGAGCAAACAGAGACAACTGATGGTACCGCCGACGCTGTAGCCACAGGGCTCGTGTTGTCCCAGGGCACTGCTACAATAAGGAGATAGCACAGTCGGCTCCGTGTTGTCCCAGGGCACTGCTACAGTAAGGAGATAGCACAGTCGGCTCCGTGTTGAACTACAATGCTCTTTGGTTGCGAGAAAAAAAATGCTCATTTCTGATTTTAGGGTGATGATGTACGGAAGCAGTGTAATATGCCATTAGCAGAATGAAGCTACTGAAAGGTAGAGCACGCCACACAGAAGCATTAGACAGACAGCAAAGCCAGCAGAGGCATTTTGCAACACATAATGACAAACACATGACTAGGAGCAGAGGACGTAATCAAGAGTTAGAGTAGCCATATGAAAACAAAACATTAGATAAACCTGCATGCTGCTTATGAACTCATGTAAGGCTATTATGACTGATGCTAAACATAAAAAACATGACAATATTGATATGACAGGCAAGAGGCTTCACATCTACTCCAGTTGAGTGAAATTAAGAGTGTGTTTTGGCTTTGTTGCATCAGGGTGCAGCTGACAAAAAGGGAAGGAGATGTCAACTTTATTCCCCCTTTCTTCTCTATGTTTTTTCTCCTCATAGATGACAGTCGACAGTTGCAGGGGGTGTGTTATAACAATCAGATATCTGTCAAGCACACGCACCTCGCCAACCCGCCACACATACGCTCAGCCTAAGCGGCGTTTTGCCCACTCACTCCTCTCAGGGCCGACCCGGAGATGAAGCCATCACAGGTGTTGGGCTGAGTATCTAGCGAGGCCTCTGGGGGGCCTTGGCCTTGCTTTCTCTCCCTCTCTCCCTCTGTCTCTCTCTCTCTCTCTCTCTCTCTCTCTCTCTCTCTTGCTCGTTCCCCCGCCCGTCTCTCACGCCGACTCGGACTCGGGAGTTTGTCCGATAGCCGTAGCGGCTCAATCATTCCCCCTGACCGGCTTCACGGAGCGATGCTGAGAGGCCTGTCAAGGCTCTCCGCCAGCCCCCATGGGGCCACTCATCCACACACACACACACACACACACACACACACACACACACACACACACACACATGCACCTTTCATCTCTCCACTGCCATTCACAATGCCTGCCCTGACAACTGCTTCTTCCCAGGTACAAAACAACAAAAGGAGAACAGTCTGCTTGTTTGTGTGTCAGTGTGTGTGTCTGTGTATGCCTTTGAGTGCACCTTTGTGTGTGTGTGTGTGTGTGTATGTGTGTGTGTGTGTCCATGGATTTTCACACACTTTATTGACTGTTTGCAAGCCTGTGCTGCCTGGGTATCGTTTCATGTGAGCTTCTTTTTGATAGCTAGTTTTTTTTTAGTGGCAAAAAAAAGTACCATACTTAGACTTCATAGAGACTTAAATAAAATAAAAAATCACATATGTGTATGTGTGTGTGCGTGTGTGTGTGTATATATATATATGCATACACTTACTCACTCATTAACTCTCACCAAAGTGGTAAATTGATTTAAGCGGCTGGGTTTCAAATGGAGAAAATAAATTGAACCTCGGCTGGACCTGAAATAGAGACTGGCTGAATGACCTTTTTTTCCCTTTAAACTTTATTTCCTCTCAACCATATCGAAAGCAGCGATCCGCTCCCCCCAGGGATATTCATCGACTCGCAGGCATTTAACCTACTTAAATAACACTGACCTTCTACTCCGCTACCTCAAAGCAAATTCCGCCACTAAACATATTGAGGGATATTAGTGGGAACTTGCCGTGCCATACTAACTCTTACTTCCGCTGCGGTTCTGACGTTGCAAAAATTACTGAGCTTAGCGCGCCTGGTCCTTGATGTTTTGGACGAAATGACGTTTGTCGAATGTTTTTAATGATTTTTTTTGTTTATTAGCATCTTAACAGCCTGCCACCTTTTTTCCTTTTTTTATGTCTCACTAGCTGTTACCAGACCTCAGAGAAAGGCCAGTAAAAGGGTAGATCTTTTTCTTTGCATGCTGTCTCCACTCTCCCACTTAAGAGCATTGTTTCAAATAGGCTCATTCATTTAGATGGCTTGCCTCGCAGCTCACTCAGTGGAGCAAGTGGAAATGTACGTTAAGTAAGAGCGGGCGGGGGGTTCTCCGCAGTCTGCAGTCAATGAAACTAGCGTAATCAAATTATAAACTAGCTGCTTTCCCAGTGCTTTGACCTTTGGCTGGCAGAGGAAATCGACTTCATGCTCAAACGGACAACAACTGCAGAGCTTGAAGCATTGCATGCTTGCCTGGCATGGCAAGGTAAGAGGAGCCAAGAAAGCTGGTTTGTGGAGTGGCAGCTGGCCTGCTATGAATGCAAAACATGAAATATATAGTAAACAGCTAACTAAACACAGCTTCTCCTAAGCTCAACTTCTGTTTTGGCCCTTTTCCTGTTCTATTCAAGTGAATCTCACCATGGTGTGACAGCACACAAAGGGGAACGTTCCAGAAAGTCCACATTAAGGTATTCTCCATGCCCCCCCCCCCCCTGTAGCACCCCAGGGCAGTGGTCTATGGTGAGTAGATGGCAGTTGGCTGTTCTGTGTGTGTGTGTGTGTGTGTGTGTGTGTGTGTGTGTGTGTGTATTGGGGGGGGGGTTGGTGGCAAGAGGTCCCGGAAAAGCTCGGGGCAGTGCGGGACGTGCAGACTGTCACTCCACATAGCAGCTCTCCAGCCAACGGGCCGGACGCATAATGCCGGGCATTTCCTTAGCCAGTTCTTTTGAATAAGCTCAGATAAAAAAAAAAACCCATCAGCCATCACTATGCGTGCCACACTTTATAACCCTCCTCCTCCCCTTCTCACTTCCTTTTCCTCCCTCTCTCTTTCTCTCTCCGATGGACGGATGGATGGATAGATGGAGGGATTGTAAAAGAGAGAGGGGTTGAGTGGTGAGGTTGGGGGGAGTGCTGAACAGAAAGGACGTCTCTCACTGCGGCTCTCCGAGCGCATTATGTAAGCGCCAGAGTCTGTTCTTTGTTTGGCCTCGGCTCCCCACTGCTGTTGGATGCTGGGTGATTCCTCGGCATGGCTGTATGTGGGCCACTGGCCTCAGCTGACGGGTCATGGTGGCTTGCCTCCGCACAATGCCCACGTCAAATCGACTGACCGAGACACTGACTGAGATTTGTGTGTGCGTGTGTGTGTGTGTGTGTGTGTGTCTGTGTGTGTTTATGCAAAGTGCTTTTTCCATAACACACATGTACAAACACCCACATACATACATGGCCTGTCTTTCAGCACGTTTTGACTCTTAGCCCCAGACACACACACACACACACAGACACTCTCACGCACACTCTCACACACACACACAGACACTCTCACACACACTTTCACACACACACACAGACACTACTCACACAGGCCTAAGATGGTGCAATCCCGGACATGTAACAGTAAAGGAGACTGTATGCTGTAAGGATGTGGAGTTATTAGCGGTTAGTCTCCGTCCGTACTACATGCCGAGGGAGTTCTCGCACGCAATTGCTGTCTGTGTTTACGTTCCACCTCGAGCTCTCCCGGATACAGCGTATGACGTCATCCACTCCACAATCGCAAGGCTTCAAACCCAACACACTGACGCCTTTTTTGTGATCTCTGGCGACTTCAATCACATAACACTGGATTCCACACTCACAATTTTTTACCAGTATGTTGACTGCCCTACAAGGAAAAACAGGACAATAGACCTCATGTATGCAAACGTGAGGGATGCATACAGTGCAAACCCCCTCCCCCCACTGGGAAAGTCAGACCACAACCTCATTCATCTCCAGCCAATGTACAAGCCCAAAGTACAGAGGCTACCAGTTGCCACACGCACCTTCAGGAAGTGGACACCCGAAGTGGATGAGGCTCTGAGAGACTGCTTCGAGTGTACTGACTGGAGTGTGTTACAGAATGGAGAGAACTTAGAGGAGGTCACACAGTGCACAACTGACTACCTGAACTTCTGCATGGACATTGTTGTTCCCACCAGAACTGTACGCTGCTTTCCCAACAACAAGCCTTGGATAACCAGCAATGTCAAGACCCTTCTTAACAGGAAAAAGATGGCGTTCAGAGAGGGGGACATGGCAGAGCTGCAAGGGGAACTCAAATTCAAGCTGAAGGAAGCTAAGGAGGATTACAGAAAGAAGGTGGAACAGAAGCTGCAGGAAAACAACTTGAAGGAGACATGGGACTGCATGAAGGTTATCACTGGCCTGAAGAAGAACAGCAGCTCTGTTGAGGGGGACCTGGACAGGGCGAACAAGTTGAACCACTTCTACAACAGGTTTGACTGCCTTGCTCCAGCTCCAATGGCAGTGGTCTGTCCACCATCCCCCAGCCCCCACCCCCACACCCCCTCAATACCAGCGCAACACTCACCTCCATCATCACAGGCTATCGTACCCCCACCATCACTGGATATTGCACCCCTCCCCCACATGGCGATCACGAACAATGAGGTGACAACGACCTCAGTCAACAGCCATCAGACACACAGATCCCAGATGCACCCCTCCCCCTCCCCTCCCCTTACACCCCTCACCATTCCAACAGATCAAGTGACAGTCCAACTTAAGAAATTGCGCAGCAATAAAGCAGCTGGGCCTGACAGACTGTGTCCAAGGCTACTCAAGGCCTGTGCTGCTGAACTGGGGGAGCCACTGAAGCACATCTTCAATTTGAGCCTACGCCTTGGACAAGTTCCAACACTGTCCCTAAGAAGCCACACCCTAGTGAGCTTAATGACTACAGACCTGTCGCTCTTACATCACATGTGATGAAGACAATGGAGCGATTGGTCTTAGGCATGCTCAGACCCCAGGTACGCCATGCACTAGACCCGTTACAGTTTGCTTACCAGGAGAAAGTGGGCGTGGACGATGCCATCACTTATCTTCTACACAGGACACATTCCCACCTGGACAAGGGGAAAAGTGCTGTGAGAATCATGTTCTTTGATTTCTCAAGTGCTTTTTAACACCATCCAGCCCCTCAGATTGGGAAACAAGCTCTTGCAGATGGGTGTGGACGCTCACCTGGTAACCTGGATTACAGATTACCTGACCGAGCGACCACAGTTCGTCAGACTGAAGAACTGTCTCTCTGACACTGTTATCTGCAGCACCGGAGCGCCACAGGGAACTGTGCTCTCTCCAGTCCTGTTCACCCTGTACACATCTGACTTCTGCTACAACACCGAGTCATGCCACATGCAGAAGTTTTCTGATGATACTGCAATTGTGGGGTGTATCAGGAATGGGCAGGAGGAGGAGTACAGGAGCCTGGTGGAGGACTTTGTGCAATGGTGCAAACTCAATCATCTTCAACTTAACACTTCAAAGACCAAGGAGATGGTGGTGGATTTCCGCAGGTCTAAGCCCACTCTGCTACCAGTCCACATTGATGGGGTCAATGTGGAGGTGGTTAGCACCTACAAGTATCTGGGTCTCCACCTGGACAATAAACTGGACTGGTCAGCCAACACTGGTGCACTCTACAAGAAAGGGCAGAGCAGGCTGTACTTCCTGAGGAGGCTGCGGTCCTTCAATGTGTGCAGTAAGCTCCTCAGGATGTTCTACCAGTCTGTTGTTGCCAGCGTCCTCTTCTATGCAGTAGTATGCTGGGGAGGAAGCACAAGGAAGAAGGATGTGGGGCGAATTGACAGGCTGGTAAGGAAAGCTGGCTCTGTAGTGGGAGCTGAACTGGAGTGCATCACTTCACTATCTGACAAAAGGACCCTGAACAAACTGATCAACATCTTGGACAATGAGTGTCACCCACTCCACAGCACAATTGTTAAGCAGAAGAGCCTGATCAGCTGGAGACTTCGCTCACTGACTTGCACAACTGACAGACTGAGAAAGTCATTTGTCCCCAGGGCCATTGAACTGTTCAATGTCTCACTTAAGGGAAGAGGAGAGATAGACTTCTCTGCATAGTCTGTCTGCCTCTTCACCCCCTCCATGTTTGGTACTGTCTGTCCACTAGCCACTTGTACCACTGTCTTTATGCCTCACTGTTTGCGTGCTATATTAGCACATTAGCACATATGCATAACCCCCCCCTCCATGCCACAGCCGAACTGTGGCCACACTTATACATTTTCTTAAATAGTTAAATATATAGATATATAGACTTTACTTTATTTCTGCATTGTTGCACTGTTGGACTTACTCATTTGCACTATCACCATGACCACTATCACCATTGCACTACCACCATGACACTCATTCACACAGAGCACCTTAGAGCACCTTACCATACCTTACTATGCACAGAGAATCACAGGCTCAGTCCCTGCCTCAGTCATTGCAAGCGCCTCTGATTGATTAATCACCACTATGTGGATACTGTTTTTAGAATTGATTTAGATTAAGTGTTAGTTAGTTTAATTTGTATTTTTGTAATTTGTATTTTAGTATATTTAGCATATTCTTTATCTTCTACTGTCCTTACTGCTTAGTTGTGTTTTTATATTATATACTTTAATTACTCTTTCTGCTGTTAAAGAATGTGTTTGTGTTGTATGTATGCTGCTGAGACCTTGAATTTCCCCTGGGGATCAATAAAGTATCTATCTATCTATCTATCTATCTATCTATCTATCTATCTAATGTGTAAAGGGCAGACTGACCAGACGTGTGGGGTGCAGTGTTGTGCTGCAGTGCTGCTGAGGTCTGCGGTCTCTGGTGGGGGCCAGTGAATGGAGATCCTTTCTCTGGCTTCTCCTCCGTGGTCAGGAAAGTCAGACCCAACAGAGACCCGCTGAGTGAGTGAGCTGCCCTGACCTCACTGCTCACTCTGTGTGTGTGTGTGTGTGTGTGTGTGTGTGTGTGTGTGTGGCTCAGGCAGACAGAAAGTGCTGAGAATACAGAATGCTCTGGCAGCAGAGAGGACAAATGTACTTCAACATGGCTGCCAACTGCAGCCTTATAGACAAGGTGATGAACACACACACAGACACAGACACACACACACACACACACACACACACACACACACACACACACACACACACACACACACACACACACACAACTGTATTTATCATAAAATCCACCCTTGCAAATAAACACAAATAGAAGACTTCACTCAGGGTTACTGATATCCAATCATACTTGGGAATCTCCCCATGTAAAACAGACACTGTGTTCAGAGAGGCTGATGTCTGAGCTGGCTCCAAAGCCTCTTTGTCCTGCTTAATCGAATCTGGGCCTGTGTCACAGGCATCCTCTTAAAAAGTCTAAAAACACACTCTAAAGATGTCATTATCTTCTCGAGACTAGGTGTGGGGGCGGTGGGTAATTCACAGGGGAATTTTCACATGTTTTAAATTCAAGATGCAAATTTGTCTGGCGAAGTTGAAAATGGACGGACAAAAAGCAGCTCTCCTCCCACAAGTGAAGGAGAAAACGTCATTTTAATTTTCCCCCCCTTGTGCTGCCTTATTTCGTTCCAAAACTCTTAATTGGCTGCACTGTCTGATCGTTAGAAGAAATTCCTTTTTTTAATTTATTTTTTTTAGATAAATTCCTGTGTGCGCGTAATATCTCAGATGAATGAAGCGCAATGTGTTGACAATGCAGAGCTTGCGTCACGAGGACTGCTTAAAATGGAGCCAAGAGAAATAACATTTATCTTGCTAACCAGCTTGTCAGAAACGCTTTGGCCTTCAAAATTAGGGAGAAAGTGAGAAGGGAGAGCTCCAACAAGGCAGAAGTGGACTGGAGACTTTGGAGGGGAAAAAAGCAGGATATAGAGTAACAATGCAAATGAACAAGACAAATGAAGATAGAATAAAATGAAAAACTTCATACACAGGCTTTAGGCTATGGAGCCTTAATACAGTCTGAATAATCCTTTTCACAAAGTAATGCAAAGCCAACACCATCTCTTTCTTACAAATGCAATTGAAGTCCCAGCTTGCAGCAGGATGATCCACCATCAAGGGTACCATCCAGCCCAGCATGTCAACCTGATCCCAATTAGCATTACCTGAGCACCATCCAGCACACCGCATGCACACACAGCAAAGCCACCAGCTCCCCAGTAAATACCCCACTCATGTTTGAGGGAACAGACTGCACCGCAGACACTAGATAACCACCCACTGGAGCTACCACAAGCTGCTAAAACCAATGCATGACTACCTACCATGCATACTACCTGCTACTGCTAGCTGGGGATGATAACGGCACTAACGTTCTGTAGTTCTACGCCTGCTAGATGTGTTAGCTTTCTGTAATAACTGTGTTAGCATTTTGATTCTGAGAGAAGGAGGGCATGTGAAGGAGGAAGAGGTGGGTGAGGAGAGTGGTGGCAGTTGGGGCTGGATGGGGGAACGGGTGGGGGTGTGGGGTTGACTGGTTCAATTCCAAGATGCCCGTCGTGCTGCTTGACCTGGTTTGCTTGAGCACTCTGGCCAGCTGCATATGTTCCTGCGCGGCTGTTAGCACCGAGGCCGCTGCCGCTACTACTGCCACTGCTGCTGCTGCTGCTTCAGTGAACCATGACAGCAGAGCGACGCTGCACAACAGCACGGACACGCACCCGACTCCCTGTTGTTTATGCTCCCCTGCATCTGAGACGGGCAGCTGGTGGAGTGCTCTGGGAGTGTGTGTGTGTGTGTGTGTGTGTGTGTATGTGTGTGTGTGTCATGTCATGTCGGAATATGTTTGCTGAAGGTGGGGGGGGGGGGCACATGATAGGTGGAGCTGAGTGCATATAGAGGTGGGGTTGACCCCCCCATCTCATAACTCTACACCTAAACACTACTACACCATCCCTCTCTTTTCGCAAGGCGTTTTGTCAGAACACGCCAGCGAAAGATTGACCAGATGGCTCCATCTCTCTCTCCCTCCTTCCCTCCCTCCCTCACTCACTCACTCTCCGTCTCCTTCAACTGTGATTCTGTAGATGAGACGTGAGGTGAGGAACAGATTGCTTTATTTATTTATTTATGAGAAAAGTAACTAAAGAAATAAACATGAATACGTGAAGAAAAAACTAATAAATAGTAAATGAAAACTAAGTAAATGAAATGTTCTTATGGAATAAATGAAATACTCAACAGATCTCCTCAGCTAAGAAGTTTGTTTCAGAGTTGGTGTAAGTCTAAGTCTATTTGAGCAGAGCGTAGTATATGGTACATCTTTTTCTCCCCCTCTCACACTCTTTAGGACTTAGCTTGACACAGGGCAAAATAATTAGTCTACAGTAGGAGTACTCCATCGCTGATTAATTGAGGGGAGATTAACTAGCATAATTTCATTCCAGTGACGATCTCACCGCCAATTACCTAATGTGACTCTCACTTCTTTTGCGCACTCTTGCTCTCATCAGTAGTCATCAGGAGGTTCCATAAATACCGAATTTGCACTCACTTCTCCAGCACCTACACACGCACAGACACACATACCCACCAGCATTCACCCACATACGCAAACACATGTGTATTATACACACACACACACACACACACACACACACACACACACACACTCACACACACATACGCACACTAGAGTAGAGGGAATCAGAGGCACCATGCTGAGCTGTCTGAACTCACAATCTGATAGCTGTCATCAAATGGAGAGGAGCAGAAATGAAGGATGTAAGGATGTAAGGCTGTAAGGATGTCGCTGCCTCCTCCCGCTAGTCTCAGGCGTGGGGGGAGGAGGGGAGGGAGTGTGGGGGTGGAGGCAGGGGGTCTGTGGATTACAGCTGCGACCCAGAGGCACTGCATTGAACAGTACCAGATCAGAACTATTTATTTATTTCACAGGGGTGTACCATGTGGTTGTGTGTGTCTGTGTGTGTGTGTGTGGAGGGGGGTTGGTAGAAATAGCTTTTTATAAAACTGTTCTATACTTACGGACAACGTGTTTAAAGATTTAAACACCTACGGGTCATCTGCCTGTGGTTACGTCAATGCTAACTTGTCCGGTGCAGTCTGAAAATGTGCTTGCCAAGACAGATGCTTTTTTAGAGTTTGCTGCATGAACCCTGTCCCCTCCACTCTCGACGGACAATTTAATCCACTGTTGTTGGCTTTTTCCTTTTTCATATCTCTCTCTCTCTCTCTCTCTCTCTCTTTCTTCATCCAAGTCTTAAGCTGGGTGCCTCCGTTTGAGCATTGAAAGAGATGTGGATTATGGATGCTGTGAGAACTGCCAATGCAATCGCCACAGAGTACATGAGATAAGTGTGTCAAAACCATGACAAAAATCATGCACAGCTCTCCCACCATCCGGGATAAAGAGAGAGAGAAGAATCAAACACAGCACAACACAGGCAAGATGCATTGGGGAAGGGGACAGACACACACACAGGCAAACAATAGATAGACGAGTGTGTAGAAAATGGTAGGGCTTTAGCTAGGTTTGTGAACCGATAGAAGAGTACGAGGTAAGAGTCATAGAGAGATGGCTTAAATTGTAAATGTGTGTGTGTGTGTGTGTGTGTGAGTGTGTATGTGTGTGTGTGTGAGTGCGTATGTTTGTGTATTTTTTCTGCCGGGTTGTTATTTCTCTAAATTCTCCGCCGGTCTTTATGGCGAGCCTCATTGCTCCAGCACCGCCTGCCTTATCGCCGGCTTCCAGACGCACTTGCACAATGGCCTATTTTACACCATTAAATGCTTGTTTGTCAAAATACAATTTCAATTAAATCCGGCCCCTGAAAAACCTGCTGGTTTTTCCAAGGCTCGGCTCCATTTGTGATGGGGGGGGAAGGGAAAGGAATGCGCCGGAAAGCGACAGAATGGAGACAGACAGAGGAGAAGAAAAGAGAGGAGAAGAAAAGAGAGGGGTCTATATAGCGATATCTGCACGTCAAATGTATACGAGCGACGACTATGTGGCTTTGAAGTAGACGACGTGTGGGGAGAATTGCAGAACCTCAACCCGAGCTAGAATTTCATTCCTGCCTTTATTTTCAAGCAGATGGCTGCATTTACACGCACAAGAAAGACAGAGTGAGAGAGAGATGATATGAAGAAAGAAAAGAAGGCCCTCAAATGCCTGTGTCCTTTCAACTGCTCATTCCTTCTCCAAGTACCGACTCTCACGTGTGGTCATTAGCCAGAAAGCAATCCTCACAGGCCAACATTCACCCATCCACCCACTCACACACAGATCAACCCCCCCCCCACACACACACATTGAAGGACAAAAATAAGACACAACATTCGTGCCAATCATCAGGCTTGTGATGGCTTCCCATCCCTGTGATATGACTGCTGCAATCACAGCTGGAGTACAAACGGCCTCCGTCCTCCCATCCCACTGCCAATCAGTCAGCCAACTAGCAGCCGTCCACACAACGGAGCAGTGCCTCCCACGCCACCATCCAGGGGCAAAGTGACAACGCATGGAACATCAATCCACCCCATTTTCGTGCGATGGTGCGTGGCCATGGGAAGGCTTGACTCGTCTACCGCCAGCCTCTCAACCGGACGGGTTGGGCCTGCGTTCACGTTAGTGACCACGGCTTAATTCCTTAGCATGCTCTGCGACTGGCGCGAGGCTAATGAAGTTGACCTCGCAAAGGACACGTTTTCGGGGGAATGGGTGTGAGAGTGGATTTGGAGGCGGTGGTAGAGGGGGTTGGGCTTTGAGAGTGTAGGTGGAGGGTCAGTGGAGTGTGTGTGTGTGTGTGTGTGTGTGTGTGTGTGTGTGTGGGTGTGTGGGAGTTGTATCGGAGGCGAAGGACTGATTCTGATTCAGGCTCCTGTCCTTTGGCGCTGAAAAAAACTGATACAAGGCTTAGGTGTGAATTATGCAGGTCCATCGTTCACCTGGATTAAGTAGCGTTGCGACGGGGGCAAAAAAAAGCTGCTTTGTCTTTGTCTTCCCCTCTCTGTCTCCACTTCTCTCTCTTTCTCTCTCTCTCTCTCTCTTTTCTTCTATCGCTCTCCCGCCCCCTTCCGTCTCGCTATCTCTCCGGCCCGACCACGGGCATAATCAAAGTCAGGTGAACTTTTGTAAGTGCCGCACTGACTGCCGGGTGACAGCAAATACCAGCGCCCTGCAATAAGACCTCCGAAAGCTGCTTTGCATAGATTTGGTCTCGCCTCTCTCACACAAAAGCTAACTATTACCACACCACCCAAAAAAAACAAAAAAAACCCTTGAGCTGACGTCATTTTGTAATTAGTAGAGGACAAAAAAAAAAAAGCCGAGGGCATCCTTGGAGACCCTAATCATCATCACACATGGCTATTTGATTCGGGTTAAAAAAAGCACCTCAGACAAAGGAGGCCCTTGTGCACGAATCAAAAAGTTCTACCTTGTGAAGTTTTCTTTTTTGAGGGGGAGGGGAGAGGAGGGGAGGGGAGAGGTATGGTGTTCTATCAAGGTAGGCCTCAAGGACACATTTTAATTAAATGGAACAAATAAGAGATGCTATTTACCAGCACAGGTATTTTTCTAAGTGATACTGGAGCAGTATAACTCAATACACATGCATTATGCGCCCTGATGAAAGAATTGAATTAATTTTGTGTGGAATGTCCCATGATCCTTTGGGACAAATGGTGTCTCAAGTAGGGACATTCTCCCCTGAGTGGACATTTCGTAAAGTGTCCCTCCCTTTAACCAACTCAAAAGCAGACGTGTGACTGATCTGCAAAATAGGTCACACTTTAATTCGAAAAATAGGTCATATAAATATATTACAGTCCTGTCTTAATTAATGTCAACGATGATTACACAATTTGAGTGTAGTGGTCACAGTTGTGGCACCACCACGCTCTTTTGAACAGGGGTTTTCCATGGTGGTGTCCCAGAAGCAGAGGCTCAGCTCCATAAGCAGGCCACACGTCAGCCCTGAACTCTGCTATCGTGTGATAGGACTGCACCCGTCTCCTGTCTCAATCAGCCCTGAACTCTGCCATCGTGTGATAGGACTGCACCCGTCTCCTGTCTCAATCAGCCCTGAACTCTGCCATCGTGTGATAGGACTGCACCCGTCTCCTTTATCAATCTCTTCAGGAGTGCAAGAGGAACAGTCACAATACACTCAGCGTTAAACTGATTGTGAATCTGTGTGTATGAGTGTGTAATTGTGTGTGTGTCCTTTAATGTGTGCGTGTGTCTGTATGCGGAACGGGTGCCATTTGTTTGTGCAGGCTAACAACACTTTTTACCCCTCTGAAAGGTTTTGCATGTAAAATGAAATTAAAAGTCAGACCCATTCTGTGTAACAGGAAAACCCTTCTACACTACATCACTTCAAGATGGGGGGAAAATCTCTCACAGACAGTGTGCACTCTTTCACTCGCTCTGCCCTTCCCTCCCTCCCTCTCTCTTTCTCTCTCTCTCTCTTTCTCTGGCCCATTAAAACCATAAGCAGGAGTGGAGCATAGAGCGGTAGAGTCGCTACCCACTTTAAACATTTATCAGGGTGCATTTTTGGTTGTCCACCGAACAAACAGGCAGAGAGTGAGCGAGAGGGCGAGAAAGGGAGTCAGAAAATCCCAGCCTCAGGCCCCTGAGTTCAGTCAGTCAGACAGACAGCCAGAGAGAGAGTGTGTGTGTGTGTGTGTGAAAGAAAGGGGTGGTGGTGGTGGTGGCCTGGGGTTGGTGAGTGAGTGAGTGAGTAAGAGAGAGAGAGAGAGAGAGAGAGAGAGAGAGAGAGAGAGAGAGAGAGAGAGAGAGAGAACGAGAGATATGGAGTGGAGGGGAAGCAGGGGAACGCTATTTAAAGCAGCAGGGGTCGATTTGTCACCCTGAGTGAGCGCTGGCCAACGAGAACATTCTTTATTCAACACGCTCATTCCTTCCCTCCCCAACCCTCTCTCTTTATTTTCGCGCCAGGGTCTCGCACCAGCTCCAAGCCCTGGGGGGTGAGGCATCGGCACTCCCAACCCCCCCCCCCCCACTGCCACCCCACCCTACCACACCTTCCCCATCTCCCTCCTCCTCGTCTCCGCCCGAACATAATTAATCAATTAGAGAAGGGGCTACCCCTCCCTCAGCCGGCAACAAAGAGAGTGACGGCGAGTGCAAAGAGCACGCGGAGGGCCCCGACGCTGGCGCTGCTCCACTGGGGCGGCCGCCTCTCCTAAACAGGTACACTGTTTCCTTCATTAACTTCCTCATTAGTGGACTTGATTAGAATAGATTGGACTCCAGATTACTGATGTAGACCTCGCGAGTGGTTTTAATTACATCAGTAGCACCAAACTCAAACTATGTAACCTTCGCCCCAGCCCACACACAGGGAGCGGGGAGTGTGTTAGGGTTCCGCACGCCGTTTACTGCTGGTGAGGTGCTATGCTAGTGTGTGGGGTGCTGTAAGGCTTTCCAATGAGGCTTCAAAACATGGTCTGTTATTGAATGTGCCTGACAGTTTAACGTACCTGTTTTCCACCATCTTCTCCTCTCTCTCTCTCTCTCTCTCTCTCTCTCTCTCTCTCTTTGTATCTCTCTCTCTCTCCGTCTTTTTCTCGCTCTCCCTCTTTCAGATTGATTTTCTTACTGTCTCTTCTCCCTGCACTGTGGTGCTTCCTCGATGCCTGCGTTGATGGCTTGTGGGAAATATTTATTCACATTGATCCGATTCGCTGATGAGTCTTTCATCAGCGTCGAGGCTCAAACATACTCGCCCCCCCCCCCCAGTATCCCACGATCGTGTCTAAATATCAATCAGCTGCAGCAGGCAGGCAGAGGGAAGAAAAGACAGGGTGTGAGGGAGGAATGGAGGAAGAGGGGGAGTAGTGCAATTCTGTGTGAGGGAGGAATGGAGGAAGAGGGGGAGTACTGCAATTCTGTGCGGGGGAGGAGGAAAAAAAAGACCGATTTCACCACAGACGCAGAAGAAAGAGAAAAGAAACAATCACATTTAACAAAAGCGAGCGATACGTTCTGTGCCTGTAATCACAGTCTTAATGAGGATGGTGCTGGAGGCATGTAAAGATGTGGGCAGTGCGCCGCTAGTGTTAAAGCCCCAGCTACATCAGACAGGTGGGAGATTCTGATAGGGAAGCAAGAGGTAGACAGTTGCAGACAGGAAATGAAATGTGGAGGGAGCGATATATCAGATAAACAAGAGCAAGCAAATAAATAAATACATAAATAAATAAATGACAAAGCCAGCAGGAAAGCAAAACAGACAGACAAGACAGACAGTGGCAGAGAGAGCTACAAAAGACAACGCTGCTCATCCACCCTGTGTGAAGATCTGTGTGTGTGTGTGTGTGTGTTTGGGGGGGGGGGGGGGGGGGGGGAGGCTTTGTTCAGCCTCAGGTCCTGCCCTAGTGTGTCATGAAAGATTCAGCACCTACAGGATTTTTTCGTCATGAAACTTTCATGACATTAGAGTCCCCACTACCCAACCCCCCCCCCCCCCCCTCCCCACCCAGCAGCATCCTCCCCATTCTCTTGCCCCGCACAATGGGGATGAAGAGGTGGGGAGAGACACCGCAGTCTAATCTGTGGCTACAGACGCCCGGCTCCTCCAGGGAGAGACACCAGAGTAACAGTGGGCGCCGTGGTGCCAGCCTGAACCGGACGATGACTCATTCTGTGTTGACGCAAGTGAGCGGCACAGGCTAACAACAACAACAACAACAACACACAAAAAAGAAAACGCAGACAAAACCGAAACCCAGAGGACGGCCTTCAAAAAAAAAAAAATCCCAACAAAACAAACAAAAACAATGGCCACAACACACACAAGCGCGAACACTCACAAAAAGTCAGCGTTCGGATTTTGGGATGTTTACAGTACTGCTTGCTCTTTCGGTCAGGTCTTAATCTCCTTGGCAATGCCTGCGCAAGCACAGCATTGCCAAAATGTCCACAAAGTTATTTTTCCTACAACGGACAAATACTGACAAGTCTAACTACAAAACTACTCGACAGAACTATAACTCAGAAGTTCACACTCACACACAATTGTGTGATGCAAGGTCGTATGTAAATTGGGCGTCCCAAATGCCCCGCCCCGAGCACCAGGCGCCTGTCACATCAGCCTAATAAATAACAGCAATTGCCCCGATCACGTCTGATGAATGCACACAAGCACATAGCTCCAGAGGCATCCTGCCCATGGCCATCAGTCTGTGACAAGAGAGAAGGGGGAGGACTGGCTTTTGTTGTAGTTTGGGGAAAGACACTATGACGCAAGATCATGCATCCTCATTAGGAATATCAACAGTGCCACAAATATGGACAGTGCCACCACTGATGTGCAGGACTACTTGCAGCAGTGTGGGGAAATGTCAACCAATAGCATGAATTTATTCAAAATCTTTTTATGTATATCATATCAGATATCAGGAATTTTGTTGTACAGAACTATGTCTGCATGCAATTCCTTGAGGTATGGATGCACCGTGCTATTCTGAGCAGAAAGGGAAATGCCATACAAGTTCATCATCTTTGAAAAGACTCGAGCACACAGGGAAGCCTATAAATTATGGTAAAACAGACCAGAGTATTTTAATACTTCAGGAGCATAAAAATCTTATAGGGTGTATATTTCCCCAAGATTCCTTTGCATGATGAGGGAGGGAGAACAAGGGCAGAACTGCAGGAGAGAAGGAACTGAGTGACAGAAAACAAGGGGGGAGAGAGAGAGAGAGGGAGAGAGAGAGACAGGGAGAGATGAACAGTAAAGTGCTTGGGAATTTAATAAGACTCTACACTGCTCAATAATATCAGTGCCAACAGGATCCGCAGGGACATAGGGAATGTGTGGATAAAAAGATGGCGTGCTCTCCCCCGACAACCTCAGGAAAGCGCTCGCAGCTCCATCGAAAAAAAAAAGAAGAAGCCATGAGCCGGGCTAGCGTGCTTGCTAGCTAACGCCCCCAAGGGCTACACTTACAAAAATAATATTAAAAATAATTCACATCACATGGCATGTCCTTGTAGATTCCTGTGCCACAAAGCTTCTTCTTTATTCTTTCCTTCCTTTCCGGGATGCGAATGCTCTGACGATGTACCGTTCCCCGGACATGCATTATTCAACTAGCGCCGTTTCAAAAATGACACGGCAAAGTTATCCCGCAACACAATGGAAAAACACTGACTTTGCGTGGCAAGTGTGTGTGTGTGTGTATGTGTGTATGTGTAGGCTTGGACAGGCTGACTGCCTCCGGGCCCCAGGAAGCTCCGCTGGCATTTGCATGCGTCTCAGGCTGGCCTGTCCAGATCGCTCCTGGCGACTGCCATGTTTGAATTCGGTGAAGGCTTGTGTCGGCCGTCCCAGGAGGGATAAAAAAGAAAAAAAAAAAACTCTCGACAGACTCACTCATGCAAGACCAAACACAACCCTCATCACCGTGAAGGGAACAGGGCCCGGTGGATACGCCCAGATCAAGGAAAAATCAACCGGCGAGAAAGGAGAGAGGGATGGATAGGGTGGGGGGGGTGATGTTTCATTTATCTTTCACCGCTCTCTGTCCATCCAGCTATCGGTGAGTGACATCTCTGATCAGAGATTTTAATGGGATGCTGAGGCTCTGTGAAGCTATGTAAACAAGAGATTTGCGGAGTCTTTGCCCTTGATACACTCAAAACGATCCCGCCAGTCTTCAGGAAAGTGACTCAAAACCTGCTCTGAATAGTCATTTGGAGAAAGAAATGGGCCCGCAGTAAACAGGAATGGTAGAAGAAGAATTGTTAAAAAAGAGGAAAAAAGGCACTAGGGAAATAAGCACTTAATTTCTTTAACGGCATCAGCATTTTTTTAAATCACATATTGTGCCTCAGTGCTGAGGAAGTTGAAGTGTGTGTGTGTATGTGTGTGTGTGTGTGTGTGTGTTTGGCTCTTTTGTGCATCTAAGTCTGAGAGAGAGAAAGAGTTCTCCCAAATTACCGGGGGACCTTGGCTAATCCAACAAGCGGCGGGAGAGAGAAGTGCATTGTGGGATGCACACATTAAAGACTCCCAGAAGCCTCGGCATTATTAAAGGGACGGTTGATAAACGACTGCACACTCTATCTGATGAACCCCCAGCGTCTCTCTCTGTGAGATGGAGGCGTGACGGTCACTAGACAGCACCCAAACTCAGCCTCACAATGAGATGACACAGGAAAAAAGATGGCCGATTGTTTCACCAGGCTACCAGCACTACCTATATAGAAACATTCAATATTCAATGATCTATCATGGGCAACATAGCTGTTATGTTAGCATAAGAGGAAACGAGAGAGTGTGCAACTATGTGCCGGTATGTGAAACTGCCATGTTTGTGTTGTGCTGGCGCTGATAAAATATTAATGAAAACCCGGTTGCTAACGATAGCTCATTAGAACAATTTTTCGCATATGGGTAATGGAGGAAACATGGAGGGGGAAAATGGAGAGCTACTTTGAGCAGAAAATGCTGACATACTGAAATCTGCTGCGTTATCGAAATGAAAAAAAAAACAATGCCCCAGAAAGTCAGGCACAGAAATAAAGAAGAAGAAGATGAAGAAGAAGTAAAAGATGTGTCGTTGTGTCTCCCTCTACACAAAATTACAGATACTCGACGGCTCTTCAACCTTTTGTCTGCCGCACTGTTTTATTTAATGTTCACATTACGTAAAGCACTCCAGTCTGGAGCCTTTAATCACTACTGGCCATCAAGAGGTCGTTGTAGACCCCCTTTTTCAAAGGAGGGGAAAATAACCCTGCTAAGCTGCAGCGTTGGTGTGTCGGCGCGGCACCAAGATGGACAACTGTAATTGCCTCCACATTCCCGTTGAGAGGCTCGCCTTTTACTCAGACGTTGTTTTTTTTTACCGATGTGAGCCTTTGCCGCTTGACGACTTTCAAATGTTAAAATTAACCACAGTTGGCAAGGGTGACTAGCGAGCTAACAGCTTCACCTCTGAGCTAGCTGCTAGCCACTAGCCTTTCTGTTGTCAGGAGTATAAGGCCTGCAGTCTTAGCTCGCCACACATCACCCCTTTACCCACCCATCCGTTCCACCAGAGCACTGCTCAGCAAAGTACAGGCCCATCACAGCAGAGAGCACTCACCTACAGTCACAGGCGCTGTTTGCATTAATATTAAAGAGGAGAGGAAATTCGGGCTCTGCATTAGCGTAGAGATTTATTGATGTGTTTGCGCCGCGGATGTGGCAGCTGCTCTCAGGTACTTATCAAGGGAAAGTCTTCCTCTCTCCTCTCCTCTCCTCTAGTCTGTTGTCTTCTCGTCCCTGTCCTTCTGAGCCCCTCTCACTCCTTCAGATACTGCTGTTCTAAGGCACCACTGCTGGGATGTTAGTTCTCATACTGAACTTAGTGTTCTGTGAGAAAATCAAAGAGAAAATCAAATCAAAAGTCCCTCCATCCAAAAAAGAAAACAAAATGGCTCACATTTATTTGTTTTTTCCTTCTCTGCTCCCTTCAGAGGGCCCTAGTCGGTCAGCCTGTGCTGTAGGATGATTGATCAGGGTGTGTCATTGGCCGTCACTTTGTCCCTGTCCCGTTTGAGGTTAATGGGCAGACTTGCCCCCATAAATATGCCACATTAGAGCCCTCCATGACCACTGGCCTGTCTTTCTCTCACACAAACACACACTACAAGGATGAATCCCCGTCATCCCCTTGCCAGGGCCACCAATGCTGATCTCACACACACACACACACACACACACACACACACACACACACACGCTGCTGTGCATGCTGTGCATAAGGATCGTTTGTCAATCCAGGCCCTCACCCTGTGAAAGGCCTCTGCCACCCTCTAATCCAATTCGCCACCCATCCAAGATGGAGCATTCATTTAGGCACGCGTGGGGGACAAGTGCGGGACCCAGAACGAGGTTTGATTCAACTCGCTTCGGCCTCATCGTTTCTTTTTTTTGTTCTTTTTTCTTGTGGCCGCGCTTTTTCTCTGAGCACGTTCCCCCACGCAAAGCGGCTTTAGCATGGCTCTCTGATCCTTATGTGGTCCGGGCTGAATATTTCCGGAAGCTTCTGTGTGGTCATTCAGTGGAACGCCCAGCAGTGGGTCATGCACTGGTTTATCCAATACCACCCGCTGCTCTATGGCTACTTTAGCAAACACATCAACCGCACTCACACACACACACCCTTTCTTCCCAACACCCCACTAGTTCACTTGCTTA
>NC_055974.1:5072709-5085209 GCF_018492685.1 Alosa sapidissima | reverse complement strand
CTTTCAATCTCTTTCTCTCTCTCTCTCCATCTCTCTCCATCTCTCTCTCTCTCTCCATCTCTCTCTCTCTCTCTCCATCTCTCTCTCTGAGATTTACCTTTGCCATCTGCTGTAACTAATGTAGATACGCGTGACCTTTTTCCCCTCTGAGACTCCGTCATAACACCTAGCATGCCCAAACGGAATGAAGAAATAGCTGATCTCATGTAAACCCCCTGCTGTCTGCATGTATGTTTCCCGTCACCAGCAGTGATGTGAGAATTGACACGTGCCATTGAGAGGCTCAGTACACTTAATGTGAGAAGCTTTGTAACAATTATTTATTTATTATTCTTCTGCGTCATGCTCTGCATAACTATGGGGCTTCATTCATTCATTCATTCTCTCTCTCTCTCTCTCTCTTTCTGTTCTTGCCAAGCTCAAGGTAATGGGCCTTTGCATCAGTAAGTGTCTGTGGAGTGGGGAAAGTCTTTAAAATGCCCAGGGAGTCTCTGTCTTTCTCTCTCGTTCTTCCTGTCTCTCTTCATCTCTCTCTCTCTCTCTCTTGGGCTCTTTCCATCTCTCTCTCTCTGTTTTGCTCTCTCCATCATTCTCTCTCTCTCTGTTTGGTCTCTCCATCATTCTCTCTCTCTCTCTCTCTCTCTCTCTCATTCCCTCATTCTGATGTATGCAGCACAGCCGACATTAGGACTCCGACTGAGCTGATTGAAGACATTTGCAGCTGGCTCCAACTGCACCTCAGCCATTAGATAATACCTTATCACGCAACAGCTAGCTTGTACCTCCCAATTCACTCAGGCTCACTCACACACACACACACACACACACACACACACACACAAACATACACACACATAGCTAAATCTGAATACTGAACACATCAGATTTCCTGTCTTTTTTTTTCCCGTTTCATGTCATTCACAGGGAGCGTTTTTATGTGGCATGAATACTGCATAGGACCCAGCTGAGGGTCTGCACCACAAAAGACACAGGGAGCCATCAAAGCGCAAGCTCGACTTGTCTCCCGGCGAGCGCACTCCAACGACTTTCAACCCCCTTTTCACACACACACACACACACACACACACACACACACACACACACACACACACACACTGACACACACTTACTCCATGCATTGCCCTTATGAAATGAGTTGGAAATAACAGGTCTGTCCTGCGCCGTAAAACTCGCAACAAAAGTCATTCTCAGGACAATCAGGGCAAATTAGCTTAGGGAACTAGTGACATGGAAGGATCGCTAGTGACACGTAGCACGCTAAATCACTTACCAGCCCGGCCAGGCTGGAGAGATGGAGGAAGACGACCTGTTTTCTCTTTTTTTTTTACTTTCTTTTTTCCCACCAAAAAGGAAGGAGAGTTAAAGGAGACCTGGGCTAGATCCGTGACACCTTAGTGGCTTTACAATTGCTTGTTTCTTGTCTTTTTATGGCACTTTATTCCCTGCAACTTGTTTCAGTGGATTTACTGGGCAAATATGGCTGCCACCTACACTCTTTCTCTCACTGACTTTCTCCGTGCTAAAAACACTCTCCTACCAACACACCCAGCACCATCATCTCAGAAATCACTGCAATGTCATTATGCTTGGCAATGCTATGTTAGTAAACGCTGGTTTACTAACATACAGTAGCCCTCTCATGGCCACTGTACTTTTATTTACATTAGAGCATTCCTGATTTTCAGGGCTCTCTGAGAGTATGGCACATCTAGACGATCTCTTTGTACGTCTGTTCAATAATAATATAAAGAGTATGAGACAACCCTAAACAAGTCTAACAGGAAACTGCATCAAACAGAGAACAAAAACATCATCATTTGTAATGTGTAAATGAAATATATGTGTGGTGCTGTATTGGAATTCCTGTTATCCAGTCCTTTCTATTAGAAATCAACATGTCTGAAAGCGTGTCACATTCCGATGGCCTCTGTTGTTTCCTTCAGAGAGGAATTGAGGAAATATCTTCTCTCTAAACGCCATCATAGACAATGCTGTGGCTGAAGCCTCCTCTCTTCCTCTCCTCTGTTTCTCTCTCTCTCTCTCTCTCTGTCTGTCTATCTTTAGCCCCTTTCTTTCTTTTAAAGAGGCTCTCTGTGTTTTTGGAGATAAGTACTTTAAGCACTTAATTTCCCTTCCTGAACTGTGCTGGGTCTCCTCCTTTTCTCCCCCTCTCTCTTATTTTCTCCCTTTTCATTTCACACCCCCTTCCTGTCTTCCTCACACTCCTACTCTCTCTCTCTCTCTCTCTCTCTCTCTCTCTCTCTCCTGCTCTTTCCCTCTCTCAGTGTCTCCTCCTCCTCCCGTGGCTCTCTTTCCCCCTCTCTCCTGCTAGCTGGTGACTGTAGGCAGCGTCAGCACGCTTGCCTTAATGTCAGCGGTGCGGCTTTAATTGAATAAGGCGGGTGTGGCGACCGACAGCGGCTACTGCATTATCAGACGCCCGCCCGACGGCACGCTCCTAATCTCTCTCCTGCTCCACTCATTTCTCTCTCTCTCACTCCTCTCTCTCTGTCTCTCACTGTCTGTCTTTCTATCCCTCTCTTTCTCTCTCTCTCTGTCTTACTGTTTCTCACATGCACACAGAAAGACCCACTAAGTAGATTTGGAGGAGTCACACGCAAGGCACGCACATGCATGCACACTCCTGCCTCTCTCTCTTTCTCAAACACACACACACACACACACACACACACACATACACACACACACACACACACACACACACACACACAGTGTCACAGTGTCTGGCATCATGAATGTGAGCATGCTCTGCATTGGCTACATGGCTCTTCTGCAGTACTGCTACTGCAGCTTTGCTAAGCTGTGAGAGGTGTCAGCACAGCAGGTAAAACCTTGGGAACCCTAACTAAACAAACAAACAAACAAACAAACAATAAACAAACAAATGCCATGGCTGCACGCATCAGCTCTCTAACACAGTAGAGGGTCTCCAGCAGCCACCACAATAACCCAGCAGTGCTGCACTTGGTTACCTCTCTGATACACTCTGCTATTCCCCAGGTACCTTCTCTCTCTCTCTCTCTCTCTCTCTCTCTCTCTCTCTCTCTCTCTCTCTCTCTGTCTGTGTTTCTGTATTTCTTTCTGTATTTCTTTTCTTGTCTATCCTTCTCATTCTTTCCCTCTGGACTGGAGCTTGTGCATGTGCTAGTCTTCAGTCTTGTTTTTTTCGTCTTCTTTTTTCTACCTCCCTGTCTCTCTCTCACTCGCTCCCTCCCTCCCTGTCTCTTCCCTCCCCCTCTGTCTCTCTTTTTCAGCCTTTCCATCGCTGACGGCCGTCTCAGGCCGAGCGTTCACGGCGCACGTCGAGGGCGAGGGAACAAAACGGACAGCATTAGCTGGGGAACAATGCTCCAATCACACACTGCCCCTCCTCCCCAACTCCACCGCCACCAGCCCACACACACACACACACACACACACACACACACACCACCTGCCCCTCACCTCAGTTCCACTCTCCAGCCCTCGCCTGCCAATCATAGGGTCGGGGGAACACTCGCATGGCCTCAGTGGCAACATGGTGGAAATAATAAGAGCACTTTGCTTTTCCTTTTCACTCGTTTCTTTTTTTCTTGTACTGTACCTTTTCTCTCTCTTTCTCCCACTCTCTCTCTCTCTATCAATTGCTCTCTCTCCCTCTCTCTCCCTCTCTCCATCTCTTTCTCTCTCTCTCTCTCTCCACCTTATGGTATCTTTGCAGTGGGCAGACACTAAACAAACAAACAAACTGCTAAGATACATTCTGCTAATTCTGCATCTTTTGCAAGCTAGAAAAAAGGGATGAAAAATAGCAACAAAAAAGAGAAGAAAAAAAATGAGAGTGAGGGAGAAAATGAAAGAGAGAAAATAAGAGAAGAGAAGGGAAGGGGAGAGAGGGATGACAATGACAAAATATCCCAGACCCTCATTAGATATTTCACGGTCTGAGCTCCACACCCTGATGACCAGCGGCGAAAAGCCAAGCCGTTACCGCCAGGCATTCTGGGTAAAAGCAATTTAACGCAGCTAGGCTCAATGGCCCGGCGAATCGAGCACCCAGGGAACACAAAAGGAGAAACAGTTAAGGCGGCCCCGGCACATTTCCTGTTTCGACGCATCCCTGCCTCTCCGGCTATTCTTACTCTTCTTTAAGCCTCCCATTTTTTCTCTTCCACTGCTTTTCTCCGCTATTGTGTATGTGCGAGATTATTTCTCTTTATTCATCTTCCTGAGCCATCGTTCAGAATTCCCCATGAGTTCCGTGTGGCGGTGCAGCCTAGGCGGACGAGCGTGACGAAGGATTGGGAATAAAAAACATCCAACCAAACAAACCAAAAAAAACAGCTCTGCCATCACCAAGGCAACCTCTGACTTAATCCGCGCTAATGACAGCAGCAACAACCATCACAGTTAAGGCAATAACAACACTGATGACGAAGGTGGTGGAGCCGATGATGATGATGATTATGATGATAATGATGATGATGTCGGTAATGAGGGATCTCCACCGCTGAGACGGAGCTAACTGTCCCTGGGTGTTTCCACACGGCTCCTGGACCCCCACCCAAGCTCTCCCAGGGGCTCAGCCAGCAGAGGGGGGCCGAGTGGGGGGGTCATCCCGTCTAAACAGCCCACACACAAACACACACACCCCCCCCTCCATCCCAGTAGGGCCTCACAGAGTCTGCCTCTGAGTACACACACACACACCCACCCACACACACACACACACACACACACACACACACACACACATACACACATACACACACATACTCAGATGAACACACACAGACACACGCGACGTGGGGCCTCATTAATGTCAGGAGAGAAGGTGGGGTGGGTTGGGGCCTGAGGGGTAATAGACGTCAGTATCAGCCCCAGGGGGACTCACTGAGGGACCTGGAGTCAAACGCCAGAGTAAACCCCCCGCCCCCCACCCCCCACCCCACACACACACACACACACACACACACACACACACACACACACACACA
Organism: Alosa sapidissima; assembly: GCF_018492685.1. Lineage (NCBI taxonomy): Eukaryota > Metazoa > Chordata > Actinopteri > Clupeiformes > Clupeidae > Alosa > Alosa sapidissima. Next base: position 5,080,191 of record NC_055974.1, on the reverse strand, counting down.
CACACACACACACACACACACAAACACACACACACACACACCCTCCACCCTCTTTTCCCTCCTGACGGCTCTCTCCATCTCCCCCTGAGGAGCCCCGGTCAGAACAAAAAAACTGTACCCTGGAGATTCCATGACAGCCCGCATCCCTCTGCAGACATCTGTTCATCCCCTCTCTCCCTCTTCCCCCCCTCCTCCTCTCTCTCTCTCTCTCTCTCTCTCTCTCTCTCTCTCTCTCTCTCTCTCTCTTGCTCCATCCCTCCCCACCCTCTTGTCATCTCCATCCATCCTCATCCTCTGTGGAGAAAATAGCAAAGAAACGGCTAAAAGAGGGAGAGAAACGAGAATTTGAAGAGAAGAAAAACGAGCGAGAGAGACAGCCGGCACAATGTGCGATCTCTTGTTCCGCATTCACAGCGGCCTCGGAACACCAATTAAAACGCTGAAATATTAATCCCGCAAAATGGCTTCTCTTCGTCATGGGAGAGGAGTGAGAGTGAGGGATGGAGGGAGCAGTGGAGGGAGGGATGGAGGGAGAGAGGAAGTGGAGGAAAGGGGTTGATGACACAAACGCTGGCTATTTACCGCGTTATATATTTATTTATGGCTTTCCAAAAGGGGATTACCATTTTGCGAAGACCACCTTTGTAGTGCCTAATCCTGTCCCTAATCCGCGGCTATTGATCGACGATCACAGACGAGGCAGTGAAAAAGGGAAGAGAGAGAGGAGAGGAGAAGAGAGGAAAAGGGAGGAGAAGGGAGCAGAGGAGAGGAAGGGGTGGAAGGGATAGAGATGACTGGTTAGGCTGCATTCCCCCAGACTCTCTGTTTCCCTTTCTCTTTTCCTCTCTCCCTTTCTCTCTCTCCCTCTGTCTCTCTCTCTCTCTCTCTCTCTCTGTCTTTCTCTTTGAATAAGGGAGGCAGAATTAAGGCCAAAGCCCATGACTGTCAGTTCCAACATAAAACCCAACCCACACAATAGGCCATACCATTCATCTCTCTCCTATCCTCTCTCTCTCTCTCTCTCTCTCTCTCTCTCTCTCACACACACACACACTCGCTCTTTGTCTTTCACTCCAAATGCCACTGGAAATATACCCACCCCCACCCCTCTTTCACTCGATCTGTACTGTTCTGCACTGTGAACAAATTGCACTGCTGAAGTCGGAGACGGCAGCACTCCATAACAAGCGAGGGAAGAGTAGAATCGACCTCCAGGTCCCCGCGATCATTAAAGAACAAACTAGCACACCTCCGAAAACACCCGTGGTCAGCACGCTGGCCCATTAAGGCACGTGAGGGACAGCGGCGGCCACCGCCGCGGCTGCTGATGCCGACACGTGCCTTTCGCTGCCGTCGCTGCAACGATGACCCCCCCCTGACCCAGGAGATGGACTGGTGTGGACGCACGGCGCGCAAGGCAGGTGATGAAGGCTGGCGGTGTGCAAGGTGACCCCTCCACCCACCAGATAAATGCTGAGGGGGGTCAAGCGCGCAGGTGGCCATCATTAGGCCAGAGAAGGGCATGCTGACCTCTGGCCACAACTGCAGTGGTATCGGCAGCGGCAGCAGCAGCGGTAGTGCTGCTGGTCAGTGTGGGTCCATTTCTCGCTGTCCCATTGTTGTTGCAGGGGAGGCCACCGCGTTAGTGGCGAAGAGGCTGACCTGTCAGTCGATACCAATATCTTTCTCTCCCTGTAGTGCACGGCTGTGGGTGTTGTGTCCACCTATATCTTTTCCTCTCTCCTTCTCTTTCTCGCTCTCCCTCTCTCTCCCTCTCTCTATCTCTCTCTATCTCTCTCAATCTCTTTCTCTCTATTCAATCTCTCTCCCCATTTCTCTCTTTCCCCCCTTACTCTGTCTGTCCCTTCATATCTCCGCGGCGTCTGTTGAGGGTGATAGCGGAGGCCCTGTTTTGATTCTGTGTACTTCCCTCCACAGCTTGTTCAGGGAATGGCTTTTAATGTTAACATGCTTCCAGCAGGTATGACTAATATCTTATCAGGATCTAAATAAGCATTAAACTTTCCTTTCTCTCACAGCGTGGGTTTGATTGTGCCTCTGTGTATGTGCCTGCATGCCAGTGTGTGTGTGTGTGTGTGCATGTGATCAGACTACTGATGAGAGAGCCTCTGTTTGGGTTGGCTGGCTGTGGTGGCCTAAAACATTTTTCAGAGGCCAGAGTGGCACAGGTGACATGAGGAACATTAGGCCTGCGGTGCAGTCTCCCAGCCAACACCTCCCAGCATTTGATTGAATAGCCACCGAGCCAATCACATGGCTCTGGTGTCTGCAGTAGCCTAATGGTGAGTTTGGGAGGGCGGGGTGTAATTAATTGGTCTGAATGTGCAGTGGAGAGTGAAGGGAGGGGTGGAGGTATGCCTTAAGGCTACAATAATAAAATTCAATCGTGCAGGTAGACACACACACACACACACACACACACACACACACACGTAGCTATACACATGGGGGTATAATCATACACACAAATTGGCGATAAACACACACACACACACACACACACACTCACACACACACACATGCACAGGCACACAGACTTTTTTTTTAATCTAGTTTGCACATATAGATAACCACATACATGGAGAAACACTAATGAGATAGACCCCTATGTACAGATAGATATAGGCACTGTCACATACTGGTAGACACAGACAGAAAAATCACATTCCAAGATGAAGCACATGTACACACACACACACACACACACACACGCGCGCTCACACACGCTCACACACATTTCCAGACCCCCCTCTCATTACTCATTGTCAGCCGAGGTGTTGTTGTTGTTGGTTCGTGGTGCTCACTGTGTGTGTGTACACCTGACGGAGACACACAGTACACCATAGGCTAATGAGATCACTCTTTCCACATCCAGTCCCTTGGCTCTGCCATTCCTTCCCCCAATCTCTCTCTCTCTCTCTCTCTCTCTCTCTCTCTCTCTCTCTGGTATTAAGTCCTGCGTGAGATGGGCCTGTGGGTGAGCAAGTCTCCACAAATTTGCAGCCAATCAAAACAGCCCCGAGCCTTGTGTGTGTGTGTCCCTGGGAAAGCCCTACAGGGATGGAGAGAGAGAGAGAGAGAGAGAGAGAGAGAGAGAGAATGGAGAGAGATGGAAAACAGAGCAAAGGAAACCGTAAGTCAGGTTGTTGTTTCAATAGGTATGCTCTATTTATTTGTGTGAGCGTTTGCTCAGGAGAGAGACCAGATTTGAACAACAAAAGAAAGATGGAGGGAGACAGAAGGAGAGAGAGGAAAAAGAGAGACACCCAAAATGAAAAGATCAAATTTGGCATGTGGGGGAAGGCCAGTGGAGAGGGGGGAGTAAAGGATTGGTTCCCCACTGCTGCTAACGCTAGATTGTGTTTGTATTGGGCAAGTTATTATTAGGAGACTGGGGCCTGGGAGGAGCAAACCCACTCTGTCCCCATTGTGTTGCCTCAGCTTTGAATGGGAGACATGGTAGGTAACCAAAACACATGATGATCAGTTAATGTGGGGGGCACACACACCCACACACACACACACACACACACACACACACACACACACACACACACACACACACACACACACACGTAGTTCCAACCACACACACACATACATGCCCACACATGTACAAAAACAAAAAATTGTGGCTGTCAATCACACAATCACACACACAAACAAACACATGCATGCACATACGCACAGACACACAGACACACACACACCCAAGACGGCTCACATGTGGAATGGCGGCTAATCCCTTAAAGGGGGCTTAAGGATAGCTCTCAGAAGTGCGATTCCTGGAGGAAAGGCTGTAGGCGCCTTCAGTCAGGTTGTAATTAACTTTGTCTCTGTTTGAAAGGCAGAGACAATTACTTCATTACAAAGACAAGGAGGGAAGAGTGGGAGGAAGGGAGGGAGAGAGGGAGAGAATGGGGGAGATGGGAAAAGAGAGATGGGCTATTATTACAGGGTAATGTTCTTAACCTCAGGTGCTAGAATAAACATGGGTGTGCACAGCAGTTAAAACAGCTGTGACAGTCAGGAGGTCCAACCATGAACCAAACAACTTCAACCCCACTAATACACACGCACGCACGCACGCACGCACGCACACACACACACACACACACACACACACACACACACACACACACTGCCACAACATAGTGACTTCAAATTCTGTGCTACACTAGTTCGCTGATTGAAATGGACCGCTTCCCGTGACCTGCCTAAAAATGAATAGGTGTCAAGTTGAAATAATTAAAGAGTGCCTCCTTTGAGATGAGCAGGGAAGTCTATTTTTCGTTTCTCTTACATTGTCTCCTTCCATCTCCAGCAGAAATTGGATGGCTGCTTATGCCCTTTTGTGAGGTTTTTAGAGTATTCAAAAGGATGAGCGAATAGGGATTGGCTAATTAAATGGCTAATGCAATTAGGAAGACTACTAAGAGAATGAAAGAGAGTGAGGAGAAGGGAAAAAAGAGAGGAGAGGAGTGAGTGAGTGAAGAGAAGGGAAAAAAGAGAGGAGAGGAGTGAGTGAGTGAGGAGAAGGGAAAAAAGAGAGGAGATAAGTGAGTGAGTGAGGAGAAGGGAAAAAAGAGAGGAGAGAAGTGAGTGAGTGAGGAGAAGGGAAAAAAGAGAGGAGAGGAGTGAGTGAGTGAGGAGAAGGGAAAAAAGAGAGGAGAGAAGTGAGTGAGTGAGGAGAAGGGAAAAAAGAGAGGAGAGGAGTGAGTGAGTGAGGAGAAGGGAAAAAAGAGAGGAGAGGAGTGAGTGAGTGAGGAGAAGGGAAAAAAGAGAGGAGAGGAGTGAGTGAGTGAGGAGAAGGGAAAAAAGAGAGGAGAGAAGTGAGTGAGTGACTGAAAAGGCCGGGCAAAGGAATGGGTGACTTTGATACTGTCGGTCAACCCCCCCCCCCCCCCCCCCCCCCCCATCCCGCCCCTACCCGTCTGCCCGTCCACCCTCAAAACCACCACCATCACCTCCCCCGGGGGAGAGGCTATATAAAGATGGCCGTGGACTCTAAGAGCTGGCCTGTCCAGAAGGAGACTCTCTCTCTCTCTGTCACACACACACACACATGCATGCATACATACACTCACACCAGGCTGCACCCCTCCCCAGTATTCACACTGCTTAGAGATAGAACTGGGCCATGAAAAGTGTGCGCACACACACACACACACACACACACACACACACACACACAAAGCTGATAATCATCTTCTGTTGATCCTGGCTTACACTGTTTATGTCTACCACACATGAAAGCAAAGGACCAACAGTAAAATATTCAAAGATACATACTTCAAAACATAAGCCAGATATTTCAAAAGGCCATGTAACACACACACACACACACACATGCGTACCTGGTCCTTCCTTGGGTTTTTTGGAAGCAGAAGGCCACACTGATTTGAGTGAAATGGCCACTGACTCAAAGCGGGGATGGCTTTGAAATGGAGCTCCCAAAGTGTGCAGTGTGCCATGGCCATTCACCCAGCGGGTAGCCGCTATCGCCGGGCTCTTAGAGACCCCGTCCACCCCCACCCCCTGCCTCGCCAACCACCCGTGCCCAGCGTGGGAGGCTTTCACTGGGGCCTTTTCCTCGAATCTCATCTGCCCCCCTGGTTCATCAGAAGTGTGAGTGGGTTTTATTCACCTGCTATTTCATCCACCTTATGGATGTGTGTGTGTGTTGAGTAAACAAGGCTATGTGTGAGAAATAGTGGATATTTAAGCCTTCAACTGCCCCCTTGGAGATAAATGTCAATGTGTGTGTATGTGTGTGTGTGTGTGTGTGTGTGTGTGTGTGTGTGTGTGTGTGTGTGTGCGCGTGCGCGATGCCTGTGATACTTTTTAGGGAGGCTGGGTTTAGTATTGTTTTGCACATTCCCTCTTTTTATGGTCTGCGATTCCTTCCCCCACTCCCAGGTGATTTGCGGCCCGTGGCCCTGATCACGTCTAGCGCTCTCACGAGCACCTAATTGATTTGCCTGAGCTCCTTTTTGAAGTTGCCTGCGCTGTGATCCTCCACCAGCACCACTGCATTGGCCTCCTCCACCAGCTCCACCAGCCATTTCCTGTCTTCAATAAAACACTATCCATAGGAGGGCAAATTAATTCGCTCCCATCGTTTCCTGCGGCTGAAGAGAAAGAAGAGGAAAAAAGCAACCAATGCGTCTTGCCTCACCCCGATGTGGAAGAAGAAGAAGAAGAAGAAGAAGAAGAAGAAGAAGAAAGAAGAGATGAATTAGAAAACATTAGCGGGTGTTTTAACGCGCTCTCCGGCGAACACAGCCGTGCGCTGGCAGGATATATTAGGCTGTAGGTATTAATGGCCGCCGCGCGTGACGCACTCGTCCGCTATGTAAATAAGGCGGCTGATTGGATTGAAATGGGCTCCGGCCGGCCAAATGAAATGAAACTGAAAATCTATTGTCATGCGGTGGAGGCGGCGCCATCCGCATACCAGCGGAGCAAAAGATTAAAGGCTCCGTTATTTTCTTTTTTGGGGGGGGGGGGTTTAAATTAAAAAAAATTGAATGGAGATTGAGAGAAGAGAGAGAGAGAGAGAGAGAGAGACAGAGACAATGAGAAAGAGAGAGAATCCTGGCTGTTTTTCTCTTAAAGAAGTACTCCTACAGAAAAGGCCTTTTGCTTTTTTATGGTATATAATCCCCCCCAATCACTTTCTCTCACATCACTCCCCCTCTCTCTCGCTTTTTTCCTCTCTTGCTCACTCCCCCTCTCTCTCTCTTTCTCTCACTCTCTTGCTCACTCCCCCTCTCTCTCTCTTTCTCTCACTCTCTTGCTCACTCTCCCTCTCTCTCTTTCTCTCACTCTCTTGCACACTCTCCACATACTCTCTTTCTCTCCTCACGTTTACTGTGTTGATGTTCAGACAGCTCTTTGCTATAACACAGAGTAACATACACGGAGGTCTGTCCATATGACTTACAATGCCCAGAGGCACACCCTTTAGCTAACACACACGCCCACCCATCCACACACACACACACACACACACACACACAACCGGAAAAGGGCACCCATTTGGCAGACATGACATTCACAAGTGTAGGTGCAGTAAGTCTACCATCAAATATGTGTATTGTGTATTATGTCCTTACTGTAGGAAGAAAATAAGTTCTTGACTTCCCTAAAACCTCTCTAGCTCCACATTTCTCTTTTCCCCACTCTCTCTCTCTCTCTCTCTCTCTCTCTTCTCTGTCTCTCTCCCATCTGTTTGTCGGGAAGAGGAGTGTTTACTGAGGGTGCTGAGGGAGAAAAGAGGTCGTGGCCTGACCAAACACACAGCCAGACGCCGCCACTGAAAGGCCACACTGTCAGCATCTCTCAGTCCCGCTCTGTGGGAACACACACAAACCAGTGCGCGCACGCGCACGCGCACACACACACACACACGCACACACACACACACACACACACACACACACACACAAACAGAGACAC
>NC_055974.1:5062709-5067709 GCF_018492685.1 Alosa sapidissima | reverse complement strand
GTGTGTGTGTGTGTGTGTGTGTGTGTGTGTGTGTGACGAAGTGTAACAATGTTTGTAATGTTTGTACATGTTCATATAATTTTGTATTTGTATTTTCTTTAATTATTATTATTCCTGTGAACGCTTTGGCAATGCATCATATGGTTTGTCGTGCCAATAAAGCATATTTGAATTTGAATTTGAATTTGAGAGAGAGAGAGAGAGAGAGAGAAGGATGGGGAGGGCAGTAGGGGTGGAGTGGCAAACACAGGTGGAGGAGGAGAAGAGGTGGAGGAAGATGGAGAGAGCAGACAGATACAGACACACAGATGGAGGGAAAGCATCTATCTGGATGGACACACAGAGAGCTCTTGCGGTCGGAGGACACCAGGTGTGAAGAGTGTGTGTGTGTGCCTCAAGTGTGTCTCAAGTCCATTACAGACACTCGGAAGGTCCAATATGATATAAGGTACACATTCATGCTACAACAAAAGAGAGAGAGAGCGGTGTAAGCTGGATCAGTGGTGTCTGACTGCAGTAATTATGAGTACTGAGAACGGCACGGCCCGGCGAGCCTAAAGGCTCTCTTTGGGCTCTGTGGGTTTGGATGTGTGTGTGTGTGTGTGTGTGTGTGTGTGTGTGTGGGCTGAGCTGGTTAGTGTGACCTTATCCCCCATCCCTGTCCCTGCCCACACTCCAGGCAGATCGGCTCTACAGCAGTAGCAGCACACTCAGGGCACTGCAGAGACGCTCAGATCAGCTCGACCCATGGGCAACACAGTGCTGCGGCTGTCATGGAGACTGTCTACAAACATAGGAACACGTTTCAGTGTGTGTGTGTGTGTGTGTGTGTGTGTGTGTGTGTTTGTTTGTTATGGTTTGTTTTTTGCAAGATGACTTGTGCAGCAACATCTCTTACTGTAAAAAAATCTGCAACCTTGCTTTTAGGTCAGGCAGGTAGTGCGCCAATGCAGACATCAGCAAATACAGCACTAAAAGCCCTCTATGGGACAGAGAGAGAGAGAGAGAGAGAGAGAGAGAGAGAGAGAGAGAGAGAGAGAGAGAGAGAGAGAGAGGGAGAGAGGGAGAGAGGGAGAGAGAGAGAGAGAGTATGTGTGCTCACTGCAGTGATGTAGTGGAAAATGAACAACATTTTTTAACTGAATGCAAATTATACAAACTTCTAAGGGAAGAATATTTTACAAAAATCGCAGATATCTGTCCCGAATTTCTTGACACAAACAATGAACAAAAACTATCATTCCTCCTGGGGGAAGTAGACAGTTGTGTCCACCTAGCTGCTTTATTTTTTTTTCTGTTCATTTAAAAGCCAGGTGTTATTTTCATTATTATTATTATTATTATTATTTACATTCCTGCCAATAAAGCTTGTTGAATTAAATTGAATTGAATTGAGAGAGAGAGAGAGAGAGACAGAGAGAGAGAGAGAGAGAGATGGAATGAAATCAGATGACATGAGATGAGATGAGATGTGATGGAAGATCCACAGTTGCAGATACAGACACTATGCAACAGCATCAAAAGCAAATCAGGGGAGCAGAAATGGTGGCAGAGTGTTTCAAACTCTGTCTTTACTTTACTCCATCTCTACTCATTCTTTACTCTCTTCTTCACATTCATCTGTCCTGTTTGACCCTGATGGCACCCCGTCCCTCCCTCTCTCTCTCCCTCCCTCCCTCTCACTCTGCTGATCGATGATAACGCAATTAGCATCACAGCTAGCCGCTAACACAGGATGCATTTATGAGGTGGTCATGGCACACATGTTCCTGGCAGTCTCCCTGTATGTGTGTGTCTGTGTGAATGTGTGTGAGTGAGTGAGTGTGTGTGTGTGTGTGTGTGTGTGTGTGTGTGTGTGTGTGTGTGTGTGTGTGTGTGTGTGTGTGTGTGTGTGTGTGTGAAAGCTACAGAGTCTACACATGTTACGGGTCACCTGAGGGACTCTGCATGCAGGTCTAATCCACTTACACATGTAAACACACCCAGATACGTTTACAGGAAACACCTTCATGCCTGAGGATGGGAGGCCATAAAGGACAAAAGGTTTTTTTTTCTTTTTTAAGTGATGGGGAAATTTCAGCAAAATATCACTCACATGAGTCAGTGCTGTGTGTGTGTTTGTGTGTGTGTGTGTGTGTGTGTGTGTGTGTGTGTGTGTGTGTGTGTGTGTGTGTGTGTGTGTGTGTGTGTGTGTGTGTGTGTGCGCACATGTATGGGTATGCACGTGTATCAAGTGTGTCTGAAATATATTATAGATACTCGGCACTCAGCAAGGTAAACTTTAATGGCACATTCCTGCTACAACAAAATCCAGAGAAAACTTTCAGCCCACGCATAGCCACATACACACACACACACACACACACACACACACACACACACACACACACACACACACACACACATAACACCACTCATATGTAAACTCTAGCCTGTCTATGCCAGGATCCTCCACCTCAGAATCCATTAAGCACAAACCCCTCTCATCATTGTCATTTTTTTCAATTTCAATTAACTCAAAAAAAGAGGAGTGAAAAAAGGAAGCATGGTGCTGAGCTTGGTTAGCCATTTCTGCTGCGGGTCGCCATGAATCATTTATGACTTTCTAGAAGCCGGGAGACAGTTGGCACTCGCGCTCCTGGTGACAGTAGCAGAGGAGACCTTGACGTTAGAAAGCGCGGAGGTCAGAACACTGTGACTGCTGTGTGTGTGTGTGTGTGTGTGTGTGTGTGTGTGTGTGTGCATTCGTGGGGCATAGGAGGGATGTAAATAACCAGCAAGCAGCACACATCCAAGGCCACACACAGACACATACCACACACACACACACACACACACACACACACACACACACACACACACACACGGAGACAACAGATACGAAAAGCATGCTGAACTTTATATTTCCCATGATGACTGGTGGCCTTATCGCGGTGTGTCCAACACCAGTAGGTAGAAGGGCCAGTAAGCGAGTAAGGAGGCTTAGCCAATGACTGGAACGGCTATGGTGAGGGTGCTAATGATCAGCCCTGGGCCCCTTATAGAGATGAGCTGTTAGCTAGCCCTCTCCTCTGGGGCACCTGCTCAATGTATAGGAGAGCCTAGGAGTTTATGGAAACCAAGACCTAAAGAGACAGGCATCGAAAGGTAGCTGAATTGTGGGTAATGTAGTTTTGGCTAGCACAAAGGCTGTGTGTGGTGAGTGTGTGTGTGTGTGTGTGTGTGTGTGTGTGTGTGTGTGGTGAGTGTGTGTGTGTGTGTGTGTGTGTGTGTGTGTGTGTGTGTGTGTGTGTGTGTGTGTGTGTGTGTGTGTGTTGGCTTGTGTTATGTGATTGATTTCTTATACCACTAAGACAGGGTTGAATTTGATTGTGTGGTCCTAATATAAAGTTTTAGTGATGTATTTGTCTTTAGTGACGTGGACAATGCTGCAGCTGCTCTGGAAACAGCTCTGGCTGGACAGCAAGCCGATTCAGTGTGATTAAATGGGTGCCCCAGCCCCAGAGTCCTGTTCTGGACACTACTCAAGAGGATACACGTATCTGTTGAGGGTTAGTGGAAAGGTGTCGGGTGTTGGGGGTTTTAACAGGAGCTCTGAGATGTAAGAAAAGAGCTCATCTTAGTCGGATGAGGGAAGATGATCTGTGGGGTGATAGATGGATAGAGAGAGAGGGAGTGAGGGAGTGAGGGAGAGAGGGACAGAGGGAGAGAGGGAAGGCTAGAGATGGCTGACACACGAGCAGCTGTCATTGATACGCACAGGAAGCTGCCACACGACCCGGCCGGCCCGACAGGAAGCTGGAAACCGCATCCCTCTCGGCTCGCCACTCAACTCAGATGGACCACACGCACACACGCAAGCACGCGCGCACACACACACACACACACACACACACACACAGGCAAGCACACACACACACACAGATTCAAATAAGCCCACACACACACACATTGTCATTGACCTTAAGATGACTTGAGACCACGGCCACATGTGTCAGTCTAGCCAGACTGGCCTTAACGTCCCTTTATCTCTTTCTCATTCTCTCTGTGTCTCTCTTTCTCTCTACTCCTCTTACTCAATTTCTCTCTCTCTCTCCCCATTCTCTCCATTAATCTTGATTCCTTCCTCTATCCATTATTCCCCCTCTCTCACTTCTCTCAGTCCTTCTCACACTCTAGCCCCTATTCTCTCCATCATTTTCTATTCTTTGCTGTACCTCTCATCCTCTCTTTCTCTCTCTCACAAACACCATTCACCCTTCATTTTCTCTACCCCATTTCCTCTCTCTCTCTCTCTCTCTCACCTCTCTCTCTCTCTCTCTCTCTCTCTCTTGCCAACATCTTTCCTCGAAAACAATGTGGAGTCTCACCACCACACTAATGAACACTCCAAAGTGACCCCCACCACACTCCTTCCGCTCGGCATCATGGGTAGACAGCGGTGGCGGTGGTTATGATTCTATTATTAGCGCGTGGGGATGAGGGGGCAAGCGGCAACCGGACGCTTGATGAATGAGGGGCCTTTAATTGGATGGCAGGATGTTGTTTCCTTTTACGCAAGTGTATGTGTGTGTGTATGTGTGTGTATGTGTGTGTGTGTGTGTGTGTGTGCGTTTGACACTTCCACTGTACCCGGGCCCAGCGAGCCTGTGATTTGCAATTAAATAATCTTTCAAACCTATTCCTATTCACACATCACACGCACACACACACACACACACAAACACACAAGTGCTCACACAGAAAAAGACAACTTGCGCGCACACACACACACACACACACACACACACACACACACACACACACACACACACACACACACACACACACACACACACACACCAGACTCATACACACACACACACACACCAGTCAGAAGACACTGATAGTAGGAGGCAAGCCGATTAGGAGAAGGAAAGATATTAAATCACAAAATGCAAACAGATGATTACCAGGACCCACCCCTGCTCTCTCTCTCTCTCTCTCTCTCTCTCTCTCTC
>NC_055974.1:5032480-5042480 GCF_018492685.1 Alosa sapidissima | reverse complement strand
TGTGTGAAAGAAGTACATCTATCACGGGAAAACGTCTCGATCAAATACACCTTCAAATGTTTCTTTGCCTGCATGCTTTTTTTTCTTTCTTTAGTCATAACATTTGGTTTGTCTAGTCAACTTTTTCCGATCTTTTTGATTATTTTTATTATCATTATTTAAGGACCTGGCTCTATTTCTTCCTTTTTTTTGCTGTTCTTTATTTTGGGGGATTTTAATCTTTTTTTTGTGTCTTTGCCCCTACCATTTTCCATGTGCTCTGCCTCACCGACACTCCCGTCCGGCGTGGTCCTCTCGTAGCTGTCCTCTGGTAGGGGCAAGGCTCCCAGCCGGGGGCCCGAGGAGCTCTTGCTGCTGGGTGTCTCCGACTCGTCCAGCCCGCTGTCGTAGCAGCTCTGCAGCGATCCCTGGTGGTGGGGGTCCTGGGGCTGGCTCACCACCGAGAAGGTCACCCGGCGGAACGGCTACAAGAGAAGAGATTGCCGGGGGTCACTGCACTGGACTGGGTTTTGCTTTTTTTGGGATGGGGGGGGGGGGATTATGTTGTGGGGGATTATGTTGTGGATTTTGATTGCGGATAGCAGTTGGTAGCGTGTGGTGTTGGCTTCAAGGAAAAGAAGGGGGAAAAAAGGCTGACTCTGGCTAGGGAGAATGTAGGGAGGATTTGAGTGAGTGAGTGAGTGAGTGGGTGAGTGTGTGAGTGAGAGAGTGGGTGAGTGTGTGAGTGAGAGAGTGGGTGGTTGGATGGATGGGAGAGGGGTGTGGTCTGGGGGGTGGGTGGGGGGTGGGGCTGCAGTTGACTAGTGCTGCCGATGATCTGGAGGCCCTCCATTCAATTGGACAAGGATGGTAGTTCATAAACAACTGAATCTTAAAGACTCTTGAGAAGTCAGTCTTTGCAGGCATGTACAAGATGGGTTCAACTGAGAAAATAAGAGAAGTGCGGGAAATAGCAGAGACAAAAGGGCGTGGCACTCAAGGCCTTCAGAGATGTGATGTGAGAGAGAAAAACTACAAACTTGTCGAGAAGCAGTCTGATCTGTGACAGGATGCTGGGAAACTGAGTTCAAGGTCTATGTGGTTTACTTCCAAAACAACAGAGGCCAAAACAAGGCCAGAAGGGATCAAAAGAGAGACACACACACACACACACACACACACACACAAAGAAACAAATGTGCAATACTACCAATACTACCAATATGAACATCATGACCAAAAACGAATACACCTTTCCCTTCATCAAGATTTCTGGATAAGAATCACATGCTCACCCATCTGCTACCACACAAACCCAGCGATATGGCCGACACATGCACAGACACACTGATCTCTCATGTGCTTCTTTTTTTGCTAGAAAACAAAGCATGCGTCCACTTTGGCACACGCCACTCGTCTGACTTCAATTTCAGCATGGCAATGTGTGTGTGTGTGTGTGTGTGTGTGTGTGTGTGTGTGTGTGTCCCTGTCCAGCCATTCACATGCCCAGCCTTCTGCTGCCGCTGCGGCAGTCTCCGTCTGTCCATGAAATAAAAATGATCGGAAATAAAAAAAGAAAAATGCTGGAGAGCGAGTCGAGCTGAGTCACATCTGCTGGAGTACAACTCCTGATTCAAATGATATATCTATTGTATATTAAAAAGGAGAGAGAGAAAGAGATGACAAAGCACTAAAACCGCAAAAGAAGTTCCACAGTGTGTGCGTGTGTGCGTGTGTGCGTGTGTGCGTGCGTGCGTGCGTGCGTGCGTGCGTGCGCGCGTGCGTGTGTGTGTGTGTGTGTGTACCCCGCACGATTGAATACTAGCTCTAACCAGTTAAAAAAATAGAACCCTTTGGCTCCCTTCCACGAGTTTGCTCCTTCTATTTGGCCTGCGTCTGGCTACCCCTCATGGAGAACCCTTGGGTACAAAACTGTGACCGCTGTATTGCTCGCACTAAAATGAGCTATAGTCAAAACAAGCTCCTAAAAACATGGCTGTTGCCTTGTCATGGAGAAATGGCCTCTATGTTACTGTGCCCTTTACTTGACAGGAATCAGAGGGCTGTTGCGCACCTGTGTGTGTGTGTGTGTGTGTGTGTGTGTGTGTGTGTGTGTGTGTGTGTGTGTGTGTGTGTGTGTGTGTGTCTGAGAGAGAGAGTGAATGTTTCCCTTTGTTTCCCTGAGTCAATATCAAACAGGCCGCAAAACTTAACCTGTTTGTCGGATATTACATTCGGAAAACTTAACGAGCATTGTGCTTCCATGATTAAACTACAACTCTACTTAATGTGACTGGTGATGGCAAAGATGAAAACAACAAAAGTACAACATAATCCAGACACACACACACACACACACACACACACACACACATATTGAGAGAGAGGGAGGGAGAGAGAGAGAGAGAGAGAGAGATTCTCACGCACACACACACACACACACACAAACACACACAAACACACACACACACACACACATATTAAGAGAGAGAGAGAGAGAGAGAGATTCTCACGCACACACACACACCCATATTGAGAGAGAGGGAGAGAGAGAGACAGAGAGAGAGAGAGAGATTCTCACGCACACACACACACACACACACATTGAGAGAGAGGGAGAGAGAGAGAGAGAGAGAGAGAGAGAGAGAGAGAGAGAGAGATTCTCACGCGCACACCACACACACACACATACACACACACAGACCCACTCACAACCACACAATACATATTCAATCATTTTTAACGAGACCTGCTGAAAAGAAAGTGATCTATGAGTTGTTGCTTAGAACACTTTCCTTTTCCCTCACCAAGCTCCAAACGATGCCCACTGGGTCTGGTCAGAACTACAAATGGGCTCATACGGATAGGAGATTTTTCAGAATCCATGCAAATACAAATAAGCCAGCATAGGAGACTGAGTTAATGCATGATTAGGTGTGTGTGTGTGTGTGTGTGTGTGTGTGTGTGTGTGTGTATTGTCCATGTGGTCAGGGCTGACTGAAAAGGTAATTCATTTTGAGGCCTGCCTAACCACAGAGGGATAAACAGGCCCCTCAACAAGCCATGCCATCAGACCATTATTTCTGTCTCCCCTCTCTCTCTCTCCCTTTCACACACACACACACACACACACACACACACACACACACACACACACACACACACACACACACACACACACACACACACACACACACCTTGTGTAGGCCACTATAAATGAACACATGGATCAGCCATTAGGCAAATAAAGTGTGTAACGAATTGGTTGATCTGATTAATTAATTAGACCTCAACTGTACAGTATGTCCATGTCTTGCCCTCCCCTCATCTCTCTCTCTCCCTTTATTTCTCTCTCTGTCTCTCTCTATCTCTTCCTCTCGTGGTTGACTTATTAGACTGAATGCTGTCACATAACTCACCGTGCTTTTTCTCCCCTCATCTCTCGCCCCCTCCATTTTCCACAGTGCACCATTCTTTACTTCTGACAGAGCATGCCGTTGCCCATCATTAGTGCAAATGGCTGCCTTAATTTGACTTGACTGGAGGAACCTTGAAATTTGTCTGTTTCATATTGCGGGCGTTCCCTGGCCCCATGAAGAATTATGGGAACTTTTTTTTTTCCCTGTGGTTGTCTGAGACTGCTGTAAGTGATGTGTAAATAATCTTTAGAGAGAAAGCCAATTTATTAGCATTGCTAGCTTTTCTTGACACAGATGCAAGGCCCAATGTTTCACCTCAGATCTTTAAAGACAGAAAAAAGTAATAATTACAACACAAATAACCTCAGAGGTTTTTCATAAGATGCAGCCACCCAACACAGCCTGCTAATACTGCTGCTGCAGTACATTTTTTAATTTCTCCATTTCAATCCCTTTTCCCCTTGTTGTTTATTCATTTGCAGCTAATACGGCTGCAATCTTGGCAATAAATCATGTTTCCATGTAATTACAATCTACACTCCACAAGTGAACTGAAATAAATATTCATCGAAAATTTCACTCGGATAGTCCAACATTTTGCATAATTTAAAAGAGAACCCTGGAGATGGCTAATGTCTTTTTTAATTTATATATATATATATGTAATTTATTATTTTTTTTCCCTTTTTTTGGCGGGTAACAAATTAAACAATGTTCGGATATCAAACCAATATCCCAGGACCATAATGTCTCTTCCCTCCAAAGAAACATGGCTGAGTTGAGGCAAATAAAATGCACTCAACTTAAATGAAGTTTCAAATTGTTCACAAATGAATACAAACTTTAGATGAGGCAGAGATAGGAGACATGGTACACTAGGGGCCAATGTGCCTACACTATTTCTCCTTGTCTATAAATGAGATGACAGCTGTTAATTGAATATACGGTGATGGTGGGCAGAGACTGAGGTGACGAGAGTGAAATTTGAGTCGATGAAGAAAAATTAGCCGAATGAAGTGGGCAAAGCCATAAACATACCTAAATGCCTTTCAGTTAAAAGCAATAAACATACCTAAATGCCTTTCAGTTAAAAGCAATAAACATACCTAAATGCCTTTCAGTTAAAAGCCAATAAACATACCTAAAAAAGAGGGAAAACAGATCAATTTGTTTGTAGTGAGCATAGGAGGCCAGCACAGATGAACCTGAGAGAGGGAGAGTAATGACATTTAACAGTGACTCATTTCCACGACCATCTTTCCTCCGTGCATAGATTTGACAGAAATAGATGGGGCCTTCCACATGCTTCTTTCCCTTTTCTTTTTATTCCTTTTTGAAATGCCAAGAAAGATGAAGTCTTTCTCTCTCTCTCTCTCTCTTTCTCTCTCTCTCACCCCCTACCCACAGACACCAAACACACATTTGTCATATCAGTATAAAGGACCTCTCAACAGATTCACGGTAAAAACCTTTTGAAAATAAACTGGTGGCCATGAAATATCTCCATGCACGGTTCTCCATTTTCTCTCTTGTACCCCCCCTCCCCTTCCTACACACACACACACACACACACACACACTCTCTCTCTCTCTCTCTCCCTCACACACATGTATGCTTGAGTGACAAGATTTGAGTTTGCACCCTTGCCCAATTTTAGGAGTGAATGATTTCATCAAACTCCAATAAACAGTTCAGCACCATCACTGACACCCAAACCAGCTTGTCCCCACAGACAGTCACCCTGTGGGTAGGGCCAAAACCACGCGCTAAACGCCCCATCCCCTTCCCAAACCATGAACAGACGTGCTTGGAAAATGTGGATTTCATTTCCATTCAAAATCACTTTAGTTTTTTTTCTTCTTCATATTACCTAAAAAATGTTTATCTGTTCCAGATTGCCGTTACATTGCTCTCTCTCTCTTTCTTTCTTTCTTTCTCTCTCTCTCTCTCTCTCTCTCTCTCTCTCTCTCTCTCTCTCTCTCTCTCTCCCTCTCCATTGCTCACTCTCTCCCTGCCTGCCTGAGTTTCCTTGCTGAACGAATGATTGAGAGCTGAGCTATGACAAGCATGGCTGATTGAATGTTACAGCCATTTCAGCAAATGAGCGCCTCTTTTTTTTTCTAAATGGCTGCAGGTTTGGCTTGTGGTGGCTTTTCACCGGGGCCTCCCAATCTGCAGCAACAGTCTTGCTCCACCCTTAAGCAGAACCACATGGCCTCTGTTCCTGGACCCAATCACGGCCCTGTCAGTCTGGCTGCTCTGAGACATAACGTTGACTCGCTTCGATTTGATTCCCGTTCGCTCTTAATTGGTCCGGGCTGAGCGCTTGTCGAGTCTGGTTTCTGAGGCTATTTGGGCAGTGGTTACGGGTCAGCCAAACAATAAACATTATTCTGGGTTTGGGATACTGGCCTTGCAACTAGCGGCAAGTCATGCGAAAGCGGGCAATAATCCAGTAGCCTGTTGCAACGGAGAAGCAAGTCTCAGTCAATATGGTGTCCCTGGCTTTCTGTCACACTTCAGTGAGCCCAGTGAAAGGATATTCAATAGGCCAGATGAATTTGATTGTGTGTGTGTGTGTGTGTGTGTGTGTGTGTGTGTAGGGCACCTGCCTTGCCTGGGCTTTTACATTTCAAAGGTGCACACACAAACACACAGACACATTAATTAACTTCATGACTGTGACCATGACATAAACAAACTGAAACTCATTTGCAGCCACCATGAAACCTCTACATAAGCTTTGACTAAAGGGCCTTTTGTGTGTGTGTGTGTGTGTGTGCGTGTGTGTGTCTGTATCTGTGTGTGTCTGTATGTCTGTGTATGTGTCTGTGTCTCTCCCTGTGTGTGTGTGTGGTGTGTGTGTGTGTGTGTGTGTGTGTGTGTGTGTGTGTGTGTGTGTGTGTGTGTGGTATGTCCAGGCCTCAAGCACCGGCTGCATTGAGGCCCCATGCCACTGACCCGGTAAGGTTAATTACACTCTGCTGATTTGGTGGAGGAAGGTAAGCACAAACAGCAGAAAAGCCCCAGTGTGTGCAATAGCAACCAACCATAGAGCAAAGGCACCATGGGATGAAGGAGAGAGAGAGAGAGAAGAGAGAGAACATCAGAGATGAAGACAAACAGAGAGTAAAAGAAAGCTAGGGAGACAGACTGACAATGAGGGAGCTTAGTCTGAGAATGTTATCTTGCACTTCACTGTCTGTCTTCAGTACTTAATGGGGGTCTTACTGGGACTTGGGTAATTTGGCAGACCTGATCCTGGCCAATCAGTGTTCAGCATTTAGACTGCTAAGTTTAACGAAGAAGAGTAAGGTGACACCAGTGTCCTCCCAACATACAGAAACAATGTTGCCTTTCATTGTATTTGTTTGAGTGTGTGTGTGTGTCTCTGTGTGTGTGTGTGTGTGTGTGTGTGTGTGTGTGTGTGTGTTGTGTGTGTGGTGTGTGTGTGTGTGTGTGTGTGTGTGTGTGTGTGTGTACAGTACTGTATGTGTCAGTGTGTGTGTGTGTGTGTGTGTGTGTGTGTGTGTGTGTGTGTCTGTGTCTGTGTGTGTCTGTGTGTGTGTGTGTGTGTGTGTGTGTGTGTGTGTGTGTGTGTGTGTGTGTGTGTGTGTGTGTGTGTGAGTGAACTCTGGTATCTGAGTATGCTTATCACTGGAGTAAGGTAGGCTTTTTTACAGAGCATGTTCTAATGTGGCTAATTGCCATAGCAATGCCTTGAAGCTAAGGCTCACACGTGTGGGTTTGAAATGCAGTGGAAAGGTGAAATCTATACATAGCTCTATAGGAGAGCGAAGAAACAACCTGAAGCACTGCAGGACACAGATACTAGCAGACATATGCTGTTTTGAAGCATACATCATAGCTCTACACCCCCGCTGACAACACACGGAAAACCCGCAGTCTCCACGATCACACACGAAACGAGTTAACAGCACTCATCGAGGAGCGAAGCCAAAACATACACACTTTCAAACATGTGCTTTTTTTCTTAAGAGAGTACAGGGAGGGGGGTGTTGCAGGCTCACTTTATTGCACAGCCTTCCTGGTGGCTGGGGCCCTGTTCTGAGATGGAGGGGAGGGGAGAGGAGGGGAAAGTGGTGGTGGAGGTGGTGGTCGGGGGTTGATGTGTGGGTCCCTCAGCAGACCCTCCAGGTTCAGGATGTGGGGGTGAGCAGGGAGGGGGGGGTAAGTTTGCCTTCGCCCGCAGCTGAGGGAGGCTCAGGTGTCGGGCTGGTCTAAGGGGATCGGCCGACCCGTCAGGGTTCATTAACTACCACCACCGCAAACTCCCCCCCCAACTCACCCCCCTTCTACATACCAAAGCTGAGGGTCTCCATCTGGGAGAGGCTTTGCAGCAGAGGCGCGGGGGTGAGGAGGGTGGAGGTGGAGGTGGAGGTGGAGGTGGGGGGGGGGGGGGGGGGGGGGGGGGGAATGGGGCCGAGGCCAAATACCTCTAGCAGGACTCGACCACTCCTGGCCAGCAGTGAGCAAGGCTTTGTAACAATAACTGACTTTCAAACAAGAATGGAGGAGGAAAGGGGAGCACTCAAGCAAGAAAGGGGAAAGATAAGAAGCAGAGACAAAGACATGGAGAGAGAGAGTGCAGGGGTGGGGGTTGGATGGATGGAGCGGGAGAGAGAGAGAAGAGAGAGAGAGAGAGAGAGAGAAACAGAGAGAGAGAGAGAGAGAGAGAGAGAGAGCAGGGACAGGGTTGGATGGATGGAGCGGGGAGAGAGAGAGAGAGAGAGAGAGCAGGGACAGGGGTTGGATGGATGGAACGAGAGAGAGAGAGAGAGAGAGAGAGAGAGAGAGAGAGAGAGAGAGAGAGAGAGGAGAGAGAGAGAGAGAGAGAGAGAGAGCAGGGGCAGGGGTTGGATGGATGGATGGAGCGGGAGACACAATCTGTGCATTTCATTCTCCAGGCCAGGCCTCTGAAATCCATGTTCAAAGAGTGTTTTCTTTCCCTTTTCCCTTTTTCCTTGCTTCTCCAGTCCAGTGCTTTTGAACAAAAGACATCCCCCTTTCTTTTTAGGGAGAGCAGTCAGGTGTAGATCCATCACCTGTCCACGGAAACCGCCGTTCCCCGGTCTGATCGTCTGTGGCGCTCCTCTCCCGTGACGTGCTTCGACTACAATACAGCATCGCTCTGTGGTTCCGCCACATTTACTTAGGCGTGGGGAGAGTGGGGGGTTAAAAGAAACTCCGGCGCGCATGTTGTCAAAACACAGCAGATGTTCGGCAAAAACTAGTCGGAGTAGCCTCTTCGGCCCCTATCTCGGCTCGTTAGTCATCAGAGCCGATTAGCGAGAGTGAGGAGGGAAAAAGGCCCTCATCTCGCTCCTCTTGTTCTGCAATCAGTCTCCATTCACACTCTCCATCCGATCCTCGCCCCCCTGGGTGCCATATCGCCCATCATCCACCTCTTTGTAGATGAAACAAATATGTCTCCATCATTACCTCCCTCACACATTCTTCTCTTTGTTTCCCTAAACCCTACCCCCCCCCCCCCCCCCACACACACACCACACACACACAACACTTTCCCCTGGATTGAAGCAATAGGTACCCGGTGTTATTTAAGATAACAGAGTTGTGTTTTATGATCTGTCAGTGCAGGGCGGAGGAACATGGACATTAATTCCTCGCCTGTTGTTCTCTATCCTCCTCCACCTCAGGGAGTCTGCTGACCCCTTAATAGCCCTCGTTTTGGAAGTGAAATAAATAAAAAAAATGGGCCTTGGCAGAGACCACCGATATCCTCATGAAGGCAAAGCCCCAGAAGAAGCCTGGCATGGAGATGTTGAGTCTGGGGTGGCGCATGCAAGGTAGGAAAGGAGGAGGAGGAGGAGAAGAGAGGACAGGTCAGAGAGGAGGAAGAGGGAGGGAGAGAGGGAGGAAGGAGGGGACAGGAAAGAAAGGAAGAGGCCAACCTCTTGCCCTGGTTTCAAATAGATTGTTCCCAGGAGGGAGTGGAAGGGAATGTAGCAGAAGTCTGACAGGCCACTCAACCAGACTGAAATGGACAACCAACTTGTTGTCTCTCTTTCTTTCTCCTCTCTCTATCTTTTCATCTCTGTCTCTCTCTCTCCCTCTCTTTCAGTACTGGGATGATATGCAGCAAATGTCCTGCACAGTGGCTTCATTAAAATACCAGCAAGCATTAAAAAAAAAAAAAAAAAAAAACAGGTCCCCCCAGGAAAAGATCACACATTGTTAGTCTCTCTCGCTCTCGTCTCTCAGCCCCCCCCCCACCCCCCCCCCCGCTCCCCCTCCTAAAGACCTGACTAAACTTTTAATTGCTCTCTAAGTGGTGGATTAAGAGCAGGAGAGAGGGAGAGATATGTGGCTCCCAGCGGAAGGCTTTTGCGGCTTCAAAGGCTTACGCGACCCCTGACCCTTGCTGAAGGGGAAAACAGAAACTGGCCAGCAGTCCCTGTTCCACTTCTAGTTATTTACGTATTTTATGTATTTATTTTATCTGCTACTAGGCCTATTATTTAAAAAATATATTTCTAACATTAGCAAATCTTGAATGGTCTTGTGGAGTTTATACCTCAAGGACATCAGTTTTCAAATGTACAGGGATAACCAAACAG
>NC_055974.1:5019059-5029059 GCF_018492685.1 Alosa sapidissima | reverse complement strand
GAAATGAAAAGACTTTGGCGAGATAAAAACACATAGATAAGCAACTCTGGCCAGAGGACAACTTCACAGTGCTGCCCAAGTTTTTCCCTCTCAGATTTGTTAACTTTTGAACTTGGTGGTACTTCTTTTTCATATAGCCTTATTTCAGAAAAATGATTAGTTGTTGTTGTTGTTGTTGTTGTTGTTGTTGTTATTATGAACAGGGCTCTGCAATGTCATAGGCCGAGACCAAATGAAGTCCTATTAGCCACACACACATGACACAAAACACCCGCTACAGCGCAAGCACAAACATACGTCTGCACTCTCTTTGAGCTGCTGTGATGAAAAGGACAAAGGGTCAAGAGGCCAAGCGGTGCCGTCCTCTTTTCTATTCTCCGCTTCCTGACCCTACCTCTGCAAACCTCTACCTGTTTTTGTGTTGATATTAAAGACTCTCGTGTGAGTAGAGAGGGAAAAGAGAGAGAGAGAGAGAGTTCCGTGTGAACATTCCGTGTAGTCATGCTCCCTTTGAGCTCCTAAAAGATTTACAATTTTATCAAGTTTCACATCTCTGAAATGACCAAAACCTAAAAAAAAAAAAAAGAAAACTATATCAGAGACTAAAAGAAGAGGATCAAGAAAATTGCAACATGGACTTTTTTCTCCAGCTTCCTTTCCTGTTTTCCTGAGTTGAATCAAAGGAGTACATCCCTACACAAAAACTGAGGAACATCAGCAACAGCAGCAGCTAGCAGGTCAGAGGAGAGAAAAGAAGAAAAAGGAATATCAACCCCATCCAAATAGCAATCCTCAAACAAACAACAGCAAGGAAGAGTGGTGAGCCTCTCTTTACTTTTAAATCAACTTTAAATCAATTAAATCAAAGCACCACCCTTTCTAAGTTTGATAAGTGAGCTGAGAGCTAACTAACTAGCTAACAAGCTACATAAACAACAGATAGAGGCACTAGAGGCAG
Source organism: Alosa sapidissima (assembly GCF_018492685.1). NCBI lineage: Eukaryota > Metazoa > Chordata > Actinopteri > Clupeiformes > Clupeidae > Alosa > Alosa sapidissima. The sequence continues at coordinate 5,028,101 of NC_055974.1, read as the reverse complement.
TAACGGTTAGTGGCAGTTGGAAAAAAAATACATTGTCAGCAGCCTCTAGTGGAGTGCCCCTCCCCCATTCTATTATGTATCCACCTGCAGTAAAAACTGCAAAGGATAAGAAAGCTTTCAAGCAGGACTTTCTCAGAAAGAACCCTGAGACTCTGTGGGCAGATGTAAGCCAAACAGGAGGCAGGGCCACCACCACTAACCTGCTCCTTCACACAGAGGCCTGTGATGCATGGCATAAAGCCATTTGCAAGCACTACAGACATTACAAAAAACAGGGGATATGTAATGGGAGACAATTACAAATCTACACAGAGGGGGATATTAATAACACCTTCCTCACCGTAAATGTGTACCAAAATGGTACTGTTATGTTTCAAGGAAGCCAGGCAAGCCTCAGCTCTGTCCAGCAAGATATTAACACTATAAAATCACTGGCAGAATTAGAGAGAGGTAAACAAGATACAGACAGTCAGCCTGAAAGGTGCAGTGCAAATGGCAACCGCACAGAGGTGGCAGAGGAGGAGGATCCCTGTATCAGTCCTACTGGAACAGTCTGTCAACCAGCTAAAAAACAGTCTGTCCCTTCAGGAAGTAGAATTAGTGCAGCTCAGAGAACAGCTTCAGTATACCACCTCAAATCAACAGCTAGAGGAACAGTTTCACCAATTCAAAGAGGAGTTAACAGCGTGTGTACGAGAGCTGAGGGGACAAATTAGGGACCTGCAGCAGGACAGGGGGGCCCTGAGGAGAGAGCTGAGAGGTCAGAGAGGAGCTCAAGCTAGAAAGGAGCAGAGAGCAGATGAAGGGCAAGCTGCATCTCAACACTTCAGCTACCACTCAAACACCAAAATCGACCACTCCATCACAGACAGAACCCCTTGCTTCATTAAGATCACCATCCAGCTAACATGCAGACACCCCTGAACCCACCCACATCAGCCAAGAGCAAGCTATATCAACTAATGATGCAGAAGTAGTCATTTTAATTGATTCTAATGGCAAATTTATAAATGAAGAACAGCTGTTTCCACACCAAAAAACAACCAAACTTTGGTGCCCTAAAACAGCTGATGCATTTAAACTGCTGACCAGCGAAAGTTTAGGAGAACCAAGCCACATCATCATACATGTGGGGACAAATGACCTGAGGACACAACAAGAGCATGTGGCAGAGTCTATCACAAGAGTGGCAGAAAAAGCAACAGAGACTTTTCCCATGTCCAAAATAGTCATCTCCACCCTCCTTCCCAGAGCCCACTTCCACCCAGACACCATACAAGGTGAATGCTGCCATCTCCCATGGATGTGCCCCCATGCCAAACGTTCACCTGGCACACCACCCAATGCTCGGCCTACACAGCCTGATCTCCCATCTGAACAGACCATACCCTCCTGGACTACATCACAAACACCATCCTACATCCAGGCACCAGGCAGAGAACTGCAAACGACACCCTGCAGCTGTGGTCCCCACGCCCCAGCAACCAACACCTCAGAGGCCTGCAACCCAACACTCCACACCCCCTAGGCAACACCATGCTCCTCAGCCTAGAGAGCCCTGCAATCCCGCAACTTGCCACAAACACCCTCCACACAAGAGACGTCCGGAGTACCAGCAGAATAATCCCATGTGGCCACATCAACACCATCAGCTGCACCAGGAACACCAGCACCCACCAGCACCGAGACACCGGGGTAGCCACCCCAACTCGAGGGTGCTTGCAGCAGGGAGCAGCTCCGTGGCAGAGCGGCATCATGACCTCCACACACCACATGGCAGGCCAGAGCAGCAGGAGCAGCCTACGTATGCAACAGTGCTGAGAGACTCACGCAGCACTAAACTAGCAGAGATCAGAGATCTGCTAGACATCATATGCACACGGCTAATGGACTAGTCGTGAGTCATACAGTACCAATTAGTACCAATTAATATATTAATTACAACTGTTTATTAATAGTAACCATAACAATGTCTAAATAATAGTGACATTTATGCATATATACAATATTAAAAAAACATTATTACATATATATATAATTTAAAATATATACAATAATTTAAAATGATAGGTTTAACTCATCTTAGAGGTCCATGAAACTTGTTAAAATTTGTCAAATCATTATTAGTACATTACTTGTGTGATGAAATCCTTATCAGTTTCACTGTGGAATATCCAGGGCATTAATTCATCCAGCTTTGGTTGTAAAACTAAAGCCCTGGAATTTAGAGGGACACTAGGCAAAGTTTTCGTGTTAATTAATCATCTTCGTAAGTCGGTATATGGTTAAATGACTCATTACGGGGCGAATGAAGGCTCTCTTGCCCGCCCCTACTGCCTGTAGGAAGAATATCCCACTTGCAAGTTCGGTGTATCCTACCCGCCAACCGAAGCAGGATCAGTTTACAGCACAGAGGCAGGCTAACGAAACGCTAGAGATTGTTGCAAACGTGTGTATAATGGCAGAGCCGGCAAAGAAGCAGCAAAAACCCTTGACGGAAGACGCAGAGAAAAAGAAAAGAGCTTCAGACCGAGCGAGGGGGAGTTTCGTAGAGAAAAAGCATCAGGCTTGCCTGGTGTCCCTTTAAGAAAAGCATTCAAAACACAGATATAATAATTCTCCAAGAAACATGGCGCAAAACTGATGAAGTGACTCTCACAGTCCCACAGGATATTGTGAAATAGCCATTTCCTCCAGAAAACATGTAAAAGTCAAACGTGGAAGAGATTCGGGAGGCATAATTATTTGGCTGAAATTAGAAATAGCCGAATACATTACTACAATCAAAAAAGAAGAATCACATATCTGGCTTAGAATTGACAAAAAACTAACACAGACAACAAATGATATATTCCTCTGTGCTCTGTACATTCACCCCTCTGAATGTCCCTACTATAATGAAGAGATTTTTGATACTCTCCACAGTCAGATCAACTACTTTCAGGCCCAGGGTAAAGTGTTGATCTGCGGAGACCTAAATGCCAGGACAGGATCTTTAGCCGACTACAACTCAGATCCATCAAACATGGTAAACTTTGCCCGTAATACTTTTGACAAATCAGTCAATAAAAATGGTAAATTGCTCATCGAGCTCTGTAAAAGCCTTGGTCTGTACCTGCTCAATGGTAGGGTGCGAGGGGACTCATTAGGGAGATATACCTACAGCTCACCACTTGGCTGCTCAACAGTTGATTATATGATTACAGATTTGGACCTATTCATTTTCAAAGCATTCACGGTCAAACCACTAACACCTCTGTCAGACCACAGTCAAATTACTATGTATCTTAAAATTAGCGAAAATACCAACACACACAAAAGGCCCATACCTGTAATGCTGTACAGCACTAGAGAAACCTACAGATGGGTCCATAACAGCAAAGAGGAGTACCTGAAAGCTTTTTGTCAACTTAAAGTGGGTTCTCAAATAGAAACATTTTTAGCACATACTTACCTGCATAATAAAGAGGGCGTAAACCATGCAACCGAAGAACTAAACAACATTTTCCATTACCTGGCAACCATTTCTAATCTTAAAACTACCAAAAAAAAACATAGGAATAAACAAGAAAAGGAAAAATGGTTTGATCAAGATTGCAAATTAATGAGGAAAAAACTTAGGCTCCTGTCAAATAAAAAACATCAGACAACCTGACAATCCTGGTTTACGCCTTAGCTATTATGAAGAGCTTAAACAATACAAAAACACACTGAGAAAGAAGAGGGAACAGTTCACAAAAAAATCAATTAGAGACAATTGAAGAATCTTTAAATTCAAATAATTTCTGGAATAACTGGAATAAACTTAACAAAAAGCAACATGAGGAACTTGCCATCCAAAATGGAGGAGTATGGAAAAGTCACTTTGAAAACCTCTATGGAAAACACAGCATGAACCCAGAACAAACCCAAATTTACCAAAAATGATTGACATGGAAAACACAATAAATAAATATCAAAACCCACTAGACTACCCAGTTACAGAAAATGAACTAACAGAAAAACTCAAAGGCTTGCAGCCAAGAAAGGCAAGCGGCCCTGATGGCATCCTCAATGAAATTATTAAAAATGCAAGCCACAATTTTCATCTGGCTATTCTAAAACTGTTCAACTTGGTTCTGAGTGTCGGATACTTCCCTGATGTCTGGAATGAAGGACTCATTACACCCCTTTTCAAAAGTGGAGACAAATTAGACCCTAATAACTACCGGGGCATTTGTGTAAACAGTAATCTGGGGAAGTTATTTTGTAGCATTTTAAACAATGGAATAATAAACTTCCTTATTGAGCATGATGCCCTGAGTAGAAGTCAAATTGTTTTTTTACCAAAATGTAGAACATCAGATCATATTTTCACCCTACACACCTTAATAAATAAATATGTAAACCAAAATAAAACAAAAATATTTGCTTGCTTTGTAGATTTCCAGAAGGCCTTTGATTCTATTTGGCATGATGGCCTATTTTGTAAACGTATTGAATCTGGTTTAGGGGGAAAAGCATACAACATAATAAAAACAATGTACTTAAACAACAAATGTGCAATTAAAATTGGAAACAATCAGAATTCTTCACTCAAGAACGGGGTGTGAGACAGGGCTGTCCTCTACAGTGTATCACCGACCCTCTTCAAAATATATATATTAATGAATTGGCAAAAAGACTCGAGCAGTCAGCAGCTCCTGGCCTCCTATTAAATGACTCCGAAATCAAATGTCTTCTTTTTGCGGACGACTTGGTTCTGCTGTCTCCAACAGAAGAGGGTCTACAGCAGAACCTAAATGTCCTGCACAAGTTCTGTCAGACCTGGGCCCTGACTATTAACCCACAAAAAACAAAAATACTAGCCTTCCAGAAAAAATAAAGACATCAGGGAAAGAAATTAACCCTTGGTACATATGCAATCGAACAAGTAAAAAGTTACACCTACCTTGGGCTAAAAATCAGTTCAACTGGTAATTTCAACTTGGCCGTGAATTATTTGAGAGTTCTGTAAAAGCATCCTCAAGGTACAGAGGAACACACCTAACAATGCATGCAGGGCTGAATTAGGCCAATACCCTTTACTAATTAAAATTGAAAAAAGAGATATCAAATTCTTCGAACATCTCAAAACAAGCGACCCCAACTCCTATTGTTATAAAGCCCTAAAAAGCCAAGAGATGAGTGTAAAAACAAGTCCCCTCATCCAACTAGTCCTGAGACTCACACATACTAATAGTACAACTAACACAACTAATAGACAGCCTCAGGACCTTGCCACCCTTTCTCAAACAATTCGCCCTAACCAAATTATAAATGCAGAAAAACAAAATTACTTATCATATTGGACTGAAACAACAAAAAGACAAAATAAACTTCAATGTTATTTGGCCCTAAACAGAGAGTACACTGTGGCAGACTACCTATCCACAGTCACTGATACCAGACAGAGAAAAACCTTGATCAGGTACAGACTAAGCAATCACAGTCTGGCTATTGAGAAGGGCAGACACAGGCAAACCTGGCTGCCCAGAGAAGACAGGCTGTGCACCAACTGCAACCAAGGTGCCATAGAAACAGAGCTTCACTTCTTGGCTGAATGCGGCCAATGGAAAGAAATACGAGATCAATTCTTTCCTAAATTCAGAGAAATGCATCCAGACCTTCAAAACTTTAAGGATCCAAGTCTAAGAATACTATTAGGAGAGGAACAAAAGAGTGCAAGAGTCGAAGCAAGATATATAGATGCTTGCCATAAACAAAGGGAATCACTTCATCAGTAAAGCACACAAAAAGTCAAATACACACACACACACACACACACACACACACACACACCATCACATACACACACACACACTGCCGTTGCAGTAATGTATGATGCATGATGTTTTGTTTTATGCCTTAACACACTACTACGTACATGTATGCTTTGGCAATACAAATTGTATTTTTTGTCATGCCAATAAAGCTCAATTGAATTGAAAATTGAGAGAGAGAGAGAGAGAGAGAGAGAGAGAGAGAGTGGGTGGTGTAAACCCTGATAAAATAGAGAGCAAACATGAAAAGGGACGCTGTGTCAGATGAAGCCCTGAGAGACAGGCTTCCTGAAACAGCCAAGTCAAAAAGACTAACGATGAGCCGAGTGCTGTCCACTGGCTAATGTAGGAGGAAGGGAAAGACCTGAAGAAAGAGAGGGGGGTGACCCGGCGCTCCTGGCCATGTCGCCAACTTGTTGTCAGCTTCCTGCAACAAGGCTAGCCGAAAAATGGCCGATGAGTCATGGAAACTCAGGGCCACTCAGACATCACACAAAGTGATGAAGAGGAGGCGCATAGCAATGAGGGTTGTGTGCTGGTTATGTGTGTGTGTGTGTGTGTGTGTGTGTGTGTGTGTGTGTGTGTGTGTGTGTGTGTGTGACAGAAAGATAGGGGTGAAAGCAATATAAAAGCACTTAAAAAAAGCACTCTTAAAATGGAGGGACACTATGGATTCACTTTGGAGATACCCACGGTGAGCTACAAAGAGAAAAGAAGAAGAAAAAAAACATTTAAATTTCAAAAAATAAAAAATAAATAAATCCATCACTGTTTCTTTGCTTTCAACACACAATCAGACTGATTGCTTTCAAGAAAATGAAAGGCCACCTCATTGTCATGCCACCACCTAAACCAGCCTCTCGACTACCAGTCAGGGTAATATAAGGCCTCTGACTCAACACAACCCAACACAGTTGGTCTTCTGCCTTTAATAATTCTCCATGTCGCTCCTTCTTTCATTCTCTCTTGGACTGCTAGCTCTGTTATCTAGCTAGCAAGGAGTTGTGTGTTTGCTCTAAAGTTAACAGACATGAAGACAGATCAAAGGAGGGATGGAGGCCTACTTCAAAGTGGCGGCGCACATCCTCACGGATGGAGAGAAGAGACCCTGATTAACCCGTCTCTCAGCAGAGGGCCACGCCGGCCCACACCAGCAGCACCCCCTCGGGCAAAGCAAGGTGGTGTGTGTGTGTGTGTGTGTATGTGTGTGTGTGTGTGTGAGTGTGTGTGTGTGTTTGTGTGTGTGTGTGTGAGCGTGTGTGTGTGTGTGTGTGTGAGCGTGTGTGTGTGTGTGTGTGTGTGTGTGTGTGTGTGTGTGTGTGTGTGTGTGTGTGTGTGTGTGTGTGTGTGTGTGTGTGTGTGTGAATGAGAGAGAGAGAGAAGCAGCAGAGTGTGCATGTGTTCATTTCGTGACTAGGCGATCAGGCGGGATGGGTTGGTTGAGGTGAATGGGTGGGAATCCCGATATTCCGCTAGCTCTGTGTGTGCTCTCACTTGGAGAGCTGACCAACCGTCTGACCCCACATCCTGCTGAGCTCCGACAACAACAGCTCCTACATTCTTATGAGCGTGTGTGTGTGTGTGTGTGTGTGTGTGTGTGTGTGTGTGTGAATGAGAGAGAGAGAGAAGCAGCAGAGTGTGCATGTGTTCATTTCGTGACTACATTTGTGTGTGTGACTATGATTGTGTCTTTGTGAGTGTGTGGAAATAGAAGCTAAGGAAGTGAAAAAAAACATAAGTCTTACAAAAGCAGTGGACTTTGGCTGTGTACATTATCCATCATCAGTCATACAGCCTAAGCGTCCACACACACAGCCATGATCAAATCCAATGTCCCCTTATGACATTCCAAAAGAAAGAAAGAATGTAAGGAAACAAACAAGGACGTCATGGCAAGTGCCAGCCCCTAAACCAGGCAAACTCATTCATTGAGCCCCACTGTCAATACAGACGGTAGGGCGGGTGGTGTGTGTGTGTGTGTGTGTGTGTGTGTGTGTGTGTGTGTGTGCTGCTCCATCCTCCATCTTCCCATAATACACCTCACTCCAGGTCGTTATAAACACGGCTCATAACCGCGTCTCCCAGACAGCCAGCCAGCATTCCCTGGTGAGGTTATAATGCCTTATTAACTATTAAAATGTATACTAAAAAGCACAGCTGACATAAAAAAGCCCTGCTCATATCTAGCCAGGGCTGGCTGAGAATCCCAGCCAAGACAAAATATCTCATCAAATGAATGCCATCATAAATATTTCACTACGTCAACAACAACAGATAAAACAAGGGGACAATCGTGAATCTTGGCTCAGCTCAAAACAATTTCAGCTATGCTATTTTGTTTTTCTTTTTTTAATCTATTTTCATTTTGTGTATTCCACTCTAGCAAGGTATTATCAAAAGTTTCCTGAAACGTGTATTGAAACATTGTAATTATAGAAATGTTTGTGCGGATAGTACGACCTCAAACTAGTTGCAATGGTTTGGTGTTCAGACACACAGATGTGGTCGAAAGCCGCACGGAGACAGGGAGTGAGAGAGGCCACAACGAGAATCATCCTGTGTTCCGGAACGCCGTCATTAGTATTCTGGATTGTACACAGGCTTCATCCCCTCCAGAGTTCTGGGCACACTTCAAAGCCAAAGACCTCACAGTCGATCGGATCAAGTCGAGTTTTAAGGTGCCACTACAAAATGGCTAGGCGATTAATGTCCGTCGTCAAATGCATGCATCTATCTCCTTGGGAGCTAGTTTAGCTTATTGATTAAATGCACATCAAGTATTTGCTTGTGTGTGTGTGTGTGTTCTTCATATGAAGAAGTACAAACGATAAAACCTGCTCTATGTGGTTCTTAGAATCCATTGCTATCTTGGATGACCTTGGGATGTCCATTTTGGTCTTTAGTAGAGTAAGTATATGTATCTATGGTTTCTTATTCTTATGTTATTTCTATTATTTCTGCGTGTGTATATGACTGTCTGCCTCTGTGGATGTTTGCTTCTACTTTCTCTGTGTGTGTGTGTGTGTGTGTGTGTGTGTGTGAGAGAGAGAGAGAGAGAGAGTAAGCGAGAGTCTCGTTTTTGACACACATGTAGCCACTCTGATGCAGAACCGCGGTGCGTCACAATCAATTTCCCGGTCGGCAGATGAAGGGGCTCTCTCCTCGAAGGATTTCACTGATCTGAACCTCTCACTGATAGAAACTGAGCAAGGAAGAAAGAAACATTAAAAAGAAACATTCT
>NC_055974.1:4995937-5003437 GCF_018492685.1 Alosa sapidissima | reverse complement strand
AGGACGACACATCAGGTAGTGCACGACGGCCTCTTTCCTCTACAACTATCTCTCTCTCTCTCTCTCTCTCTCTCTCTCTGCGCATGGTTGGTGTGAGTGGGCGGAGTCAGTGGTGAGTGGATGGTGTTTCGGTCGCTGTACCGCGAACGAGTGTTCTGTTTAAATCTCTATTTCTCACTTTACTTCTATTTTCTTTCTTTCTATCTATTACTTTCTGCTGGAGTACTAAAGGTTCTTGCTTGGTTTAGTTTTCTGGCAATAAACAGGGGGTTTTCCCCTAAAGCGACTGCCTCCAGTCTTGTGCTGGAATCATGGCAGAGATTTTTGGTCAACTAACTCGGCGTCATGCTGTTAAAATAGCATCGGCAGCCAGTGTTGAGGATTGTAGTTTGGCTGCCGGAGAAATTGTTGGTCATGAGAATATCGTATCAGCATCTCGCATGAACAACGCGATTGTGCTTTTCTTAAAATCAATTGAGTTTGCCAATCAGCTGACGGAGAATGGCGTGGTGATAGATGGCGTTTTTACCTCTGTTGCCCCTCTTTCTACGCCTTCCAAGAAAGTCATTTTGTCTAATGTCCCCCCATTCATTTCTGATGAGATTCTAGGACAAACACTGTCGCGCTATGGCAAAGTGGTCTCAACAATTAAAAAAATCCCGATTGCGAGTAAATCTCCGTTGTTGAAACATATAGTGTCCTTCAGGCGTTTCGTGTACATGATCCTTAAGAATAACAATGATGAATTGGACTTGACAATTAATGTGACTGTGGATAACTTTAATTATGTGATTTATGCAACAACTAGCATTATGAAATGTTTTGGTTGTGGACAATCGGGGCATCTCGTGCGCGCGTGTCCTGATAAAAAGGATGACACGAATAATAGTGGAAACAGTGAAAATAGCAATGAGTCTAGGGGTGATGTGGCAGAGGGAACGTCTAAAGAGACCAACAACGAACCTAATGTTAACTTTGGTGCAAATAATGAGGAGGAGGCTGCTGCCTCTGCTAGTGGGCCGGAGAGCCAAACTCCTGATTTAACGTTAAATTCAGTCCAAGGGCACGGGGAAAATCACGATGTTAGATCGGCTGATGGGGAGGATCTTTCCGCACTTTTGGGGGAGACTATCACTGATTCTCAGAACTGTCAGGGGAGCAATGATGATGTCATTAATGGGGAGGTTTCCGTCGCTATGGAAGACATGGAAACCTCCGTGTTGGAGGAGGACAATAATGTGTTTAAAGCACCGTCGAATAAAGGAAAAAGAAAGCGCATTATAAAGAATAAAGGGGGACGCGCTCATATAGAATTGACTGATAATGAGAGTGAAAGTGATCTTTCTGACTGTAGTGTAACCTGCAGCTTGCGACTAAGCGGCTATCGCACTCGCAATTATAGAGTGGAGGATATAAAGAAATTCCTTAAGGACACAAAACATTCTAGGAAGGTCCGGGTAGACGAATTTTTTCCTGACATTGAACAGTTTATGAACAAATCACGAGCATTTATGCGTGATGGTAGCATCACTGATCAAGAAGGATTTCGTCTAAAAAAGATTCTCACAAAACTCAATGTTCTACTGAATGCCAACGATGACAAATGTTAAAAACAATTTCCACTTTGTGTCCTAGGATGGCTGATTGCATATGTCTATATTTATTTTTTTATTTTTTATTTATAATGATGGGTGAATTTCGTGTTGCTTCTTTAAATGTAAATGGCGCAAGAGAAAAAATTAAGAGGCTCTCTGTGTTTGAAACAATCAGACAGAATAAGTTTGATGTTCTCTTTATGCAAGAAACGCACAGTGATGCGTCTAATGCAGCTGCTTGGGCTCAGGAGTTTGATGGTCTGTCCATACTTAGTCATGGTACTTCTACTAGTGGTGGGGTTGCAGTTCTGTTTTCTAAGTCCTTTATTCCCATCACTTTTGATGTTGATGAAGTTATAGAGGGAAGACTTTTAAAGGTCAGAGCCCAGTTTGAAAATCGTTTTTTTTGTGTTTATTTGCATTTATGCTCCTACACTGGCAACAGATAGAATGCTGTTTTTAAATACTGTTGGAAATGTTATAAAAAATTGCTGTTCAGAGGATATTCTTATCCTTGGAGGAGATTTCAATTGTACTGCACAAAATTTTGACAGAAATCATGTCGAGCCGCACATGCCCTCTCGTAGACGGCTTGTAGAGATTATGAAGTCCAATGATCTTAGTGATATTTGGAGGAACTTTCATGGTGAACAGAAGCAATATACTTGGGCACACTCATATAATAATTGTTTGTCTCTTGCAAGACTTGACAGGTTTTATGGTTTCAAACATCAGCGTAGTCTATTCAGGAAATGTTCAATAATTCCAGTTGGCTTTTCTGACCATAGTTTGGTTTTCTGTTCTTTATTTCTAGAATTTGTAAAACCAAAAAGTGCCTACTGGCACTTTAATACCAATTTGTTGGCTGATGGCCAGTTTAGAGAAGTCTTCCTTTTTTTCTGGAAGGAATTTAGAACCACGAAATCCTGTTATAAGTCTTTGCAGCAATGGTGGGATTGTGCCAAGGTACAAATAAAACAACTCTGCCAGGAGTATACAGCCAATGTCACAAGGAACATAACACTCTCAATGAAAAAAATAGAGGAGGAAATAATCGAACTTCAAAATCTGGCAGAACAAACGGGTGATCAGGCACCCACTGAAATTCTTAACTCAAAAAAGAAAACATTGGCTGACTTTTTAGGTTTGAGGGCACAGGGAGCTCTGGTCAGGTCCCGCTTCCAGAGTGTGGAGCTGATGGATGTACCATCAAAATTCTTTTTTAACTTGGAGGTAAAGAATGGACAGAGGAAGTTCATTCATGCTTTGAGGTCTGAAGATGGGAGAATCCTTTCTAATTCTCCAGAAATACGCAATAGAGCAGTACATTTTTATAAGGAGCTTTATAACAGCGAAAATCCACAAGATCAGGCGACTGACAAGGCTTTTCTTTGTGACCTACCTAAGGTATCTGAAGAGGCAAACACAGCCCTTGGAAGGGTGTTGACCCTAGAGGAGCTGGAGAGAGCCCTCCACAGTATGGAGAGTGGCAAAGCACCTGGGGTGGATGGCCTGCCAGTAGACTTTTATAAGTCCTTTTGGCCAGAGTTGGGCACAGATGTGCTTGCTGTTCTGAGAGACAGCATCACCAGAGGGGTGCTGCCACTGAGCTGCCGTAGAGCAGTGCTCACTTTACTGCCAAAAAAGGGAGACCTGACAGATATAAGGTCCTGGAGGCCGGTGTCAGTCCTCTGCTCTGAATACAAACTGCTGTCTAAAGTTTTAGCAAATAGACTTGGGGAGGTTTTGGAGCAGGTAATCCACCCTGACCAGACCTACTGTGTGCCAGGCAGATTGATTCACAACAATGTTTCCTTCATCAGAGATGTCTTCTATATTGGCAAATACTTCAATCTGGATTTTGGTGTGGTTTCAATTGACCAAGAAAAGGCATTTGATAGGGTTGAGCATAATTATTTGTGGAATACCTTGTCAGCCTTTGGTTTCAGCCCCAATTTTATTCGAATGATCAAAGCATTGTATTGTGACATTGAAAGTATTCTCAAGGTTAATGGTGACTTGTGCGCTCCTTTTAAGGTATACAGAGGTGTCCGTCAAGGATGTCCCTTGTCGGGCATGCTGTATAGTCTGGCTATTGAACCTTTCCTTGTAAGGTTGAGGAAGGAGATTGTTGGAGTGAAAATCCCTAACTGTGATGATGTTTTTAAATTGTCAGCTTATGCTGACGATGTGGCTGTCCTTGTTAATGGCCAGAGAGATGTTGACACGCTTTTAAAAATTTGCAATGAATTTAAGGTTGTTTCTTCAGCAAAGGTAAATTGGTCAAAAAGCATAGCCTTGCTGGTTGGGAGTTGGGTGAGTGGCGAACCTGGTCTGCCTGATGGCTTAGTTTGGAATAGGGGTGGTTTTAAATACCTGGGTGTTTTCTTAGGTGATGATGCTTTTATTCAAAAGAATTTTGATGGGGTAATTGAAAAAGTTAAAGGTCGTCTAGAGAAATGGAAATTTCTTTTCAGTATTACTTCGTACAGGGGGCGTGTTCTCATTATTAACAACCTGGTTGCATCCTCTCTTTGGCATCGGCTGGCTTGTGTGGATCCTCCTTCAAACCTGCTACCGAAGATTCAGTCAGTCCTGGTTGATTTTTTCTGGGACAATCTACACTGGGTACCTCAGAGTGTTTTATATCTGCCTAAGGAGGATGGTGGACATGGACTTATTCATCTACAGAGTCGAACTGCTGCCTTCCGTCTGCAGTTTGTACAGCGTCTTCTCACAGGATCACTGGACTCAAGCTGGAAAGCTGCAGCCTGTTGTATTTTACAACTTTTTGAAGGGTTGGGCTTAGATAGGTCTTTGTTCTGGTTTAATCCAAATAGAATGAATTTTAATTTACTTCCTGCATTTTATAAGAATCTGTTCAAAGTCTGGTCTCTGTTTATAATTCAACGCCCACGACAGACAAGCTCATTATTCTGGTTGTTAAAGGAGCCTCTGATTCATGGTTCGGTTCTTGATGTGAGTCAGGACTTGTCCCTGGTACCTACTTCTAAGCTTATCAGCTCTGGAGTTACAACCCTTGGGGATCTAGTAGAGTTTGCTGGTCCTGATATCAGTAATAGCCATACTTTAGCTCAGCACTTAGGTGTGAAGTCCATTAGGATAGTTGATCAGCTACTTGGGAAATGGCGGTCTCTCCTAACTGGGGAGGAGATGCAATTGCTTGGAGATTATTTTGGGGGGGAGTGTAGTCCTGACTGCCATGACCCCTTTCCCAGACTTACTCTACTTCCAGATTTAACAGGTTGCACTGGTTGCTTCTTACTCCCAGATAGTTTAGTTTTCCTGGGTCCTACAGCTGCAACTAGTAAATCATTGTACAAACTGTGTGTTCTCTCCCTAAATAAAAGGTCTCTGGACAAGAGGGTGGATACACCCTGGCGTGAAGTGTTGCAGGTTGAAAATGATGTCAAACCACAATGGCGTGCGTTGTACAAGTCACCATTAACTAAAAAAGCTGGCGATCTACAATGGCGTATTCTGCATGGTGCAATAGCAGTGAATGCTTTTATTTCTGTTTTAAATCCAATGGTTGATCAGGGGTGCCCTTTTTGTTCTGTAAGGGAGACTGTATTCCATGCCTTTATGCACTGCCAGAGGCTCAGACCTCTTTTTGCTGTTTTGATGGCACTTTTCTTTAAGTTTGATGAAAGTTTCTCTTCGGAGATTTTCATTTTTGGTTTTAAATATGTACAAAAGCATCGCTTCAAGTGTCAGCTCCTAAACTTTCTGCTTGGGCAAGCAAAGATGGCGATATATGTTAGTCGTAAAAGGAAAGTTGAGCAGGATGTAGATGTTGATATCCTAATGGTGTTTTCTATTCTTGTAAGGTGTCGTATGTTGATTGATTTTCATTTTTATAAATCTATGAAAATTCTTGATGTTTTTGAGGAAAAATGGTGCTACAACAGCGTGATGTGTATTGTTGAGAATGATAAGCTACAGATTGCACATTACTTTATTTAACTTTCCTAACTTTTACTTTTTGAGTATAGTGTCAAGTTGATCTTGATGTATTTTTAAGATTGTAATAAAGAGTTTTTGAAAATTCAATTCTCTCTCTCTCTCTCTCTCTCTCTCTCTCTCTCTCTCTCTCTCTATCTCGCTTCCCCTGCATTTGGGTTAGCTTAATGGCTGCTTAAATGTCTGCCGTTCTAAAGATGTGGTGCAGCTATGGCGGGCGCTAACTCACTCAGTTGCCTAGTTACCTGCCTTTGAGTGGCCTGAGTGCGGTTTGGGGAGGATAAGGTGGGCGAGGCCTCACTAAGGTAACCCGAGACCAGCTAGAACACACACACACACACACACACACACACACACACACACACACACACATGCACACTCCCTGTCTCTCTGTGGAACAGTAGAGACCTTTCTCTGCCACCCTAACAGGGCTCCCTTTCTTGTATCACTATCATTCTCTCTGTACCCTTCACCTGACTGAGGACGTACGATGGACAGAGAGAGAGAGAGAGAGAGAGAGAGAGAGAGAGAGGAGCTAAGAAGGCGAAAAAGACACAGAGAAGAGAGACAGATAGACAGAGTGGAGGAGAAAAAAGGGAAGTGAGCAGGAGAACACAGAGCCTATCTTGCATGTCAAGAAACCTCCACAAAGACAGAGTGAGGGCTCTGAAATCCAAACGCATCAAAGCCTGCTCCCTTCCCCAGTCATCCTGAATTCTTCACCACCCTCGCTGGGATTTTTGTGATCAGTGCCCTTGACGAGAGCTAAAGAGAGTCATAACAATTGCATGCTACAACTGGGCCACTGTCTGAATGTAATAAAATATCTTGGTTTTGAAGTACAGAATTTATCTGTGTGTGTGTGTGTGTGTGTGTGTGTGTGTGTGTGTGTGTGTGTGTGTGTGTGTGTGTGTGTGTGCACCCGTGCATTTCTGTGTACATGAACTCCTCACCCTCACAAATCACCACAATGAATCATTGTGATAAGCTACAATGAATCCCGTGCCTCTAGCCTGTGTAGTTCACACATATGATTCCTGTTAGCACAAACAAGGAGCACAAAACACAAACGCCACATAGTCTGCCCAATCTGAGTCACCTCCATCAAACCAACAACAACACCTTAGAGTATCAAATTAATGCCAGAGCAGAGGACTACATTTCCTTTATGGAAATAGGAACCCTTAGGCCTTCAGTTAGGAGGCGAAGAATAGGCTGGCTCCCTGCGTCAAAGACAAGGCCCTTTTAGCCATGCCAGGCAGGGAACGCACGAGGGTGATTAAGCCGTTGATCCAATAAGGAGATAAAAGTCCTTTAATGTTATAATTGGCCAGGACAAATATGATCCTGTCCACCGTCGATAATCCGTCTCGCCGGGGGGCTGGGGGCTGAGGTGGGGTCGGCTCAGGAGGGGAGGTAAATTGGTGGCAGAAACAGTTCTCTTTTAACATCCGCTAAAATGTCAACGGAGAGAACTCCAATTTTCCCTGACAAAAGCCTTTCTCTTTACAAGCTCCCAGCAGTGAGCCTCCCAAATTAAATACTAATGACTTTTCAGACAATGCATTTGATATTGACTGCAACACTTTGCAGAAATAGAATGTGTGCGTTTCTTTTTTTTTCTTCTTTTCTTCTCTCAGGTGTGCAGTAGCTGGTCTTGATAGCGTTTACTAAAACATCAAGGGGTGGTGGGGGGGGGCTCTTAAATTTGTCAGCAGGGAAGAAGTCACACGAGCAGCATTGATTTGATCTCACTTTACAGATGAGAGACTTGTACCTAAACGCTTGGTTTTCTTGTTCGCCTTTGCCTTTAAATGCCACTGGCCTCCTAACAACTGGACTGCACACAAACTAAGAGAATTGACTTATATCCACATAAAACATCAAGTAAAATGAACAGATAGATATAAAACACCACAAA